>NC_079456.1:3907100-3942100 GCF_903798145.1 Danio aesculapii | reverse complement strand
TCGCCGCGCTAACCACTAGGCTATTGCGCCGACTGACTTTTTTTTTTTTTTTTTTTTTAAATAAAGTCAACTAATCGGTTACTAAATTCAACTCTCTTACTAACGTTTTAAAAGTAAAATGTATGGGTTTTCATTTGTTTACTAACTTTTTTAAAGTAAAGTCAACTAATCGCTTTTAAAAACAGTGGGTTTACGTTAATTTTTTAAAGTCAATTCATTGCTTTAAATGCAACAGGTTTACTCATTTGTTTAAGTGTAAAATCCATAGGTTTATTCCCTTTTTTTTAAAATAAAAAGTTTAATTATCTAATCGCTTTAAAATCGATGTGCTTACTAACTTTGAGAAACTGGTAGCCATTAATCATCGTAGTATGAAACAAACAAATGGA
Organism: Danio aesculapii; assembly: GCF_903798145.1. NCBI lineage: Eukaryota > Metazoa > Chordata > Actinopteri > Cypriniformes > Danionidae > Danio > Danio aesculapii. The sequence goes on along the minus strand of NC_079456.1, from coordinate 3,941,711 downwards.
AATCAATGGTTGCCAACATTCTCCATCTGGACACAAAAGATATTTCGAAGAGTGTGAGAAACTTTCATAGCCATTGATTATTATGTGTAATTCAATGGTGACCAACATTCTTTAAATTATCTCCTTTTTTAAAAATCTTCAGTTAAAGATGAGAAAATGATGACTTGAATTACTTTGAGTGAACTGTCTCTTTTTAATATGCTTATTTAAATAAATGAATAATTAATGTGCATGAATTGCCATGACCAATCATCTGAATTGTACTTAAACCGAAAGTATTTTTGGTTCAGGAAAGAGTTGGATTGACTCTCTAAAACATCTGTGAGACCAAAATAAGCTCAAACCGGTTTAGAAACACTTGTGATTGAGTAAGAGGTGAACTGTCCCTTTAAGAAAGTAATTAATTTTCGTCTCTTGTCATTGGTCAGGAATGAACTTTCGCTCTCTGCACAAAAGGGAAGCGCGGTGGTGATAATAGTTCGTCACCTTGAACTTGAGCACATTTCCTTGTTTGTCATATTTGAGAGTGTTCTCGTGCCACTGTTTAAGATAAGCCTTCTCTTCAGCAGCAGAATGAAGATGCTTGATGCTCTTTGGCTTTATTTTAAATCACAGCCTGTCTGCAGAGGTGTACAGCTCACTGAGAAGCTGATCATTCTGAGGTGTAGATTTATGATGATATCAAGTTCACTTGTTGCAATTTATGAATGTTATGGAAAATGGGAATTTTATTCATATTATTATTATTATTATTATTATTATCATTATTATTATCATTATATTTTAATTATTATTTTAATCAGTATTTATTAAAATATTAATATTTATTTAAACAATAATAATAATAATTCTTATTATTATTCTTTGTTTATTGTTTACTTATTTAAATTGGTTTATTATCGTTATTAAAATGATTTATTATTATTATTATTATTACTATTTGTTATTATTATTTTTTTCTCATTTATTATTGGTTGTATGATAATATGATGATGATCAGGATAATAATAATAATAATATTTATTATTATTTGTTGGTAATTTGTATTATGTTATTAGTTATTTATTTTAATAATAATATTAATAGTTATTATTTATTATTGTTTATTGTTTTTAGTGATTTTAATAATTATAATAATAATAATTATTATCTTTTGTTGTTGTTGTTTTTTATTTGTTTATTTTATTTATTAATATTATTAATAAAAGGATTACTATTTTTGTTATTAGTTATTTATTTTAATGATTATATTAATGATTATTAATATGATTGTTATTGTGTTTTTGTTATTAGTTATTTTAAAAATAAAAATATTTATTATTATTAATAATAATAATAATAATTATTATTATTATTATTATTATCATTATTATTATTATAAAGATTATCATTTATTGCATTTATTTATTAAGTATTATGATTGTTCATTTTTTATTGTTGTAATATTGTTTAGTTATTTTATTAGTAGTTAATTTACTACTACTACTACTACTACTAATAATAATAATAATAATTATTATTATTATTATTATTTGTTTTTATTACTTATTAAATGTTTTTGTTATGATAATTATAAGGATTCTTTTTTTATTATTCGTCTTTTAACATTTATTTTTGTTTATGTAATTTGAATTTCAGTATATATGAATGTGGGAAATCAATAAATACATTAGAAAAATATTATCTAATGTTTTAATAACGATATTATGCAAAGGCTACTTTAACAGGCATAATAATAACCAAAAACATTGCTTTTATTGTACATGCTCAGAGTAAACTTTTCAAACAAATCAAATTGCAAAAGAAAAATAAAGTACAACAAGAAACACTTACAGTAAGCTCTCATTAGTGAAAGTACAAATCACAAGACCAAATTTATTACGCTCAATGTGTTAATATTACTTTTAAAATACTTAATAAAATAATACTAAATGATTTTGACTACATTTTTAACACGTCATCAGGTATAAACTGTGAAATGAACATCAGCTAAGATTAATTAGAGCTTCAGCTTATTAAATATCGGAGATGAGTGTGTAGGTGTGTGAATAGGATATTTAGATCCGGTTAATAATGTTGTGTTTTCAGATGAGGTGTAGCATGTTAAATCAAACAGCGCAGGTACTGTTTCAACACGGTTGTTTGACTTGCATAATGTTTGTTTTAGTTTCTCCGGTTGTGTTTCTGTGAAAGTCCACCGGGGGCAGTAGATCCTCCATTATTCTCAATACACTAACTCACCTCTGATTGGCTGACAGATTCCTGCTCAACTGGACCTGCAGCTTTAGCTCTGACTGAGGATTAAATCTCAATACTCAAACTATTTGTCACGTTTATCTCAATTTTTTTTTGATGTACACATTTATTTAATTATTGTAATTAATTATTAGGATTTATTCCTCTTTTCTGTTTGTTTTTGTAGTGTTTATAAGCCAACATTTTTTAAAATCGGGAGTTTAATTGTCGTTAATTGGTTTATTATTATTATTTATTTGTTTGTTTGTTTGTTTTTGTTTATTTTGTGTTGTTTGTAAACCAGCATGTCTAAAGTTTTTAATGTAGTCTTTGTTTTTTACTTGTGTTTTATTTGTTTTTATTCATTAAAATAATTTATTGTTTTGTAAATAATTACAATGTGTTTATTTATTTTTTGTGTTTGTTTTTATTAGGTAAAATAATTTAATATTTAAAACATAACTGTTTTATTGTTTTTAATGAATTAAAATGTGTTGTTGTTTATTTGTTTTTAGTAATTAAGAATTTACTATTTAAAGAATTAATTTATTTTCAATGGTTGTTTTAGTTAATTAAAATAATGTATTCGTAAGTATTAAAAAATTATTCATTTATTTATTTTATTAATTAAAATAACGTTTATTCTTTAAAGTTTTTATTAATTAAAATGTGTTGTTGTTTTTTATTAATTAACATAATTTACTATTTAAATAATTAATTTATTCTCATATTTGTTTTTGTTAATTAAAATAATGTATTAAGTATTAAAACAATTATTTATTCATTTATTTTGTTAATTAAAATACAGTTTATTCTTTAAAGTTTTTATTAATTAAAATGTATTTGTTCTTTAAAGAATTAAAACAATGTATTTTTTATTAATTAAAACAATGTTTTCATTCTTTAAAGAATTTATTCATTTGTTAATTTTTGTTAATTAAAATAATTTATTATTGTTTATTATATTCTTATTGTGTTTATAAGTCAACATTTTGGTCTAAAGTTTGTGTTGTATTTTTAAAATGCATTATTAATGTATGAAAATATTATACTTGTGGGTTTTTTTTTGTATTTGTGTTAAATGTAATTAATTAAATGTATTTATTTATTTATTTTTAATCATTTATAATAGTGTTTATAAGCAACACCTTTATCTAAAGTTTAGTTTCTATTTAATCATTTACATTTTTTGATGTGGTTTATTTATAGTTGTCATCTAAAATATGCCATTTGGAAATGTCAGCATGACTTAAAATACTTTGACTTGAGTTTGCTCGCGTGTCATTTGTGGTTTTTCAGCTTTACGCCCACAGATAGTGTTTATTTTCTGTCATGTGACATCTTTAACCCACATATCTCTCACGCACACCTTTTCCTGGAGTCATATAGCTGAGCATTCTGCAAGGTGTTGAACATGATCTCTGTTCTTTATGAGGAAACTCCATATATTAAACTCAAAAGAACTTTATATAAATGATGATTTTCGTGATTTCTCTTAATAAAACACCAGTTATCTGCTGCTTTTCTTCTTTTGTGAGCTGGAGGTGTGTTTTCCACTTGCTCCATGATGTCACTGATTGATTGACAGCTCACACCATGTGATGTAATAGGCTCCGCCCTGCTGATTTGCATACAGGGCTTAACCGTGTGTTTAGCTGTGTTTCTTTTATTGGTTTATTGCGGTGGTTATGGCGTGAAGCCAGTCTGTGCTGCTGATTATTGTTATTATTTTTATTAGAGGATGAACCGATCTCTGAGTTTACGCTTCTCTCGCAGACGAGTGAATCACCTGTACAGGTATGGAGAAACACACCTGAGGATTTAGAATGCTGTGGTGTTTGTTAGACGGGTTTCTGCTGTGGAGTTGATATGCTGAAGGTTCTGCGTCGGGTTATTAATGTGGGTTTTAGTGTGTAGAATGTTTGTTAAACTTTTCTTCTGTCAGGTTTGACTGTTTTTAATAGCATTTATTTATTTATTTTATTCCTTTTATTTATCTCTGTGTGCGTTTGTCAACAAAAAAAAAATTTGACAACATTTTTAGTGCTTTCTCTGTTAAAAACAATAAAGGACGCCCTGTACCAAAAATGATCATTTATTATATATCAAATAATTTTTAGTTTGATGTTTGATGCTAGCTTTTTGTCTAAAGTTTTTATTTTATTTTATTTTTTGGTATACTTTTTAAATGAATTTATTAAATGTTTTTTTCCGTGTGTGTGTGTGTGTGTGTGTGTGTATTTAAATATTTTTATTTGTTTTATTTTAATGTATATTTTTATTTATTTGATTATTATTATAATTATTTTAATTTCCTTGTTTAAAATTAATATCTTTTAATGTTTTTTTTTATTTTAATATTTGTTTAATTTTATTAATAATATTTATAATATCAGAATCAGAATGAGCTTTATTGCCAGGTATGTTCACACATACGAGGAATTTGTTTTGGTGACAGCTTCTACAGTGCATCAGCATTACAGAGACAGGACAAAAAACAGATAATAAATATATATTTTTTTAAAAATAGAAGTAGTGAATGCAAATATACAGATTGACAAGTGTAAATATACAGATTGACAAGTGTAAATATACAGATTGACAAGTATTATTAATATTTATATTAATATTTATTTAATCATTTAAATATTTTAATTAAATTTTTACTAATATTTTTGTTGATTTGATAATTTTTTTTAATTTAAATTCCAATATAAATTTATTTATTTCAATATTTGTATTTACTTATTTAGATCATATCCTGACTATAACCTAAACATAACCTGAATATAATCCAAACATAACCTGAACATAATCAGCATAACTTGAACATTATCTTAATATAATTGTAACATAACCTGAATTTTTGATGTGTTTTTGACTTGTTTTGGATCTGTTTTGATGTGTCTGCATTCACCTGTTGTCAGTTATGTTGTGGACTCGGGCTCTCAGGCTCATGTGTTTTAGACTCATTTTGGACACGTTTTAGACGTGTCTTTGACATGTTTTTGACATGTTTCTTATGTGTTTTTGCTTCTCCTGTTGTCAGTTATGTTATGAACTCCGTCTCTCTGGCTCATGTGTTTTAGATGTGTTTCTGACCTGTTTTAGACGTGTTTCTTACCTGTTTTGACCTGTTTTTGCTTCTCCTATTGTCCGTTATGTTATGAACTCCGTCTCTCTGGCTCATGTGTTTTAGACGCGTTTTAGATGTGTTTTAGGTGTGTTTCTTACCTGCTTTTCCTGTTGTCGATTATGCAGTAGTCTTGGGCTCTCAGGCTCATGTTTTGTGTCTTTGATGTGTGTTAGACGTGTTTTTGCTTCTCCTGTTGTTGGTTATGTTGTGGACTTGGGCTCTCAAGCTCATGTGTTGTGTTTTAGACACATTTTAGACATATTTCTTACCTGTTTTTGCTTCTGTTGTCAGCTATGTTGTGTACTCGGGCTCTCAAGCTCATGTGTTGTGTTTTAGATGCATTTTAGACATGTTTCTGGCCTGTTTTTGCTTCTGTTGTCAGCTATGTTGTGGACTTGGGCTCTCAGGCTCCGGTGTTGTGTTTTTAGACGCTTTTTAGACCTGTTTTTGCTTCTCCTGTTGTCAGCTATGTTTGTGGACTCGGGCTCTCAGGCTCATGTGTTGTGTTTTAGATGTGTTTCTCACCCGTTTTTGCTTCTCCTGGTGTCAGCCATTTTGTGCATTTGGGCTCTCAGGCTAATGTTTTGGGATCTAGACATGTTTTAGACCTGTTTTTGCTTCTGGTGTCAGCCATGTTGTGCATTTGGGCTCTCAGGCTCATGTTTTGGGATCTAGACATGTTTTAGACCTGTTTTTGCTTCTCCAGGTGTCAGCCATGTTGTGCATTTTGGCTCTCAGGCTCATGTTTTGGGATCTAGACATGTTTTAGACCTGTTTTTGCTTCTCCTGGTGTCAGCCATGTTGTGCATTTGGGCTCTCAGCCTCATGTTTTGGGATCTAGACATGTTTTAGACCTGTTTTTGCTTCTCCTGGTGTCAGCCATGTTGTGCATTTGGGCTCTCAGCCTCATGTTTTGGGATCTAGACATGTTTTAGACCTGTTTTTGCTTCTCCAGGTGTCAGCCATGTTGTGCATTTGGGCTATCAGGCTCATGTTTTGGGATCTAGACATGTTTTAGATCTGTTTTTGCTTCTCCTGGTGTCAGCCATGTTGTGCATTTGGACTCTCAAGCTCATGTTTTGGGATCTAGACATGTTTTAGACCTGTTTTTGCTTCTCCTGTTGTCAGCTATGTTTGTGGACTCTGGCTCTCTGGCTCATGTGTTGTGTTTTAGATGCTGTTTAGACCTGTTTTTGCTTTTCCTGGTGTCAGCTATGCCTTGGACTCGGCTCTCAGGCTCATGTGTTTTAGACGCGTTTCTGACCTATTTTTGCTTCTCTATTGTCAGCTATGCCGTGGACTCGGGCTCCATCCCTGTAAAGGTGAAGAAGAGCAGGTCGAAGAGCAAACTGAGCAGCAGGAAAGCCTTCAGTCTGGAGGAAAACCAGCTGGAGCAGAGCAAGAGCTTGTGCCGGCAGGTCCCGGCCAGGTAAAACACACTCCTCTTACTATTAGAAAACTCCCTCATTGTTATTTATATATGTATATATCTCGATATCTACTTTTGATGTTTATAAATAAGTATATATTTAAAAATGTTAAGATATTAGGGCTAATTAATGCTATATAATCGCATCCAAAAGAAAAGTTGACCTAATTATATGCGTGTACAGTGTATATTTAAATAGACACATACATAAATGTATACAGAAAATGGTGACGTGTGTGTTTGTATTGATGGAGTGTTTTTCTCATATGTGTGTGTGTGTGTGTGTAGGTCTCAGACAGTAGATGTGGACAGGCCTTTAGAGAGAAGTGAAAGCCTGAACTCCAGAAGTGTAAGAGATCTTTAATGAACCAATAATAATGATGATGATGATGATGATGATGATGGCTGTAACGCTGCTGTGCTTCTGTTCCTCAGAGCTTCACCAAACACAACAAAACCTTCCACAAACTCTTCCCAGAGGTCCCGGAGGCAGAAGATCTGCTGCACGGTGAGTGTTGAGGAGTGTTACGCATGTATGAGTGTTGTATGTATAAGTGGTGTGTGTGTGAGAATGTGAACATCTTTGTGTGTGTGTTTCCCAGCATACATCTGTGCGCTGCAGAAAGAGGTCCCGTATCACGGCCGTCTGTACATCACGGACACACACATCTGCTTCTTCTCTTCTGTGCTGCTCAAAGACACCAGGGTAAACTACACACACCCACACACACTCATACGTTCATACAAAAACACACACATTAATAGCACACACTAACATACACACTCAACATGCAACACTCAAACACCATAGACACACACATACACACACACACACACACACACACTCATTCAAACAACTCATATACCCATACATGCATAGATAACACAAATTACACACACACTAATATAGCACACAACATTCATACACACTAACATACACATTAACATGCAACACTCACAATCATACACACACATTCACCAACTCGTATACACACAAATCCATGCATAACCCAAACAACACACAGATTACATGTACACATGAGCAAATACATACAGTCATATAAGCATAAGAACACAGACACACTCGCATATACAAACACACACACACACACTTTAAAAAGCACATGTACCCAAACACACACTCAAAAAAACAAATGAACCTGCATATATTAACACACACTCGCATTATCAAACGCACTGAAAACACACATTCACTTGAACACACGTAAATACATGCATGCATACACACACTTACTGACTGACTGATCTGTGTGTGTGTGTTTCAGGTGGTCATTCCTGTGTCCAGTGTGTGTGTGGTGAAGAAGCAGAACACAGCACTGCTGGTGCCCAACGCCATCTCTGTGCGCACCGCTGACGGGGACAAGGTACACACACTCTCTCTCTCTCTCTCTCTCTCTCTCTCTCACACACACACGGTCAACTAACATTTAGATATTTTAATAAAATATGCAAATGAACACACGTTTTAATTAGGAAACGTATTGTTTTGGAGTATGATAAGTCATACATTTTTTTGTTTGTTTACAGATACTTTAGTGCAGTGTTTCTCAACCACGTTCCTGGAGGAGCACCAGAACTGCACATTTTCCATGTCTCCTTAACCAAACACACTTGATTCAGATCATCAGCTCATTAGCAGAGACTGAAAGACCTGTGGTCTCCTTCAGTTCATTCACTAAAACGATTCGTTCTCTGATTCATTCTTTTCATTTTCATTTCATTCACTAAAACGATTCGTTCTGATTCATTTTATTCATTTTCTGTTCATTCGTTAAAATGATTCATTCCATTCATTTTCGGTTCGTTCACGGATTCATTCTGTTAATTTTCTGTTTATTCGCTAAAACGATTCATTCACTGATTCTTTCTATTCATTTTCGGTTTATTCGCTGAAACGATTCGTTTACTGATTCATTTTGTTAATTTTCGGTTCATTCGCTAAAACGATTCATTCACTGATTCATTTTGTTCATTTTCGGTTCATTCGCTAAAGTGATTTGTTCACTGATTATATTCTTTTTCGGTTAATTCACTAAAACGATTCGTTCACTGATTAATTTTATTTATTTTTGGTTCATTCGCTATAACGATTCGCTCACTAATTCATTGTTCATTCGCTAAAATGATTCGTTCACTGATTAATTTTATTTATTTTTAGTTCATTCGCTATAACGATTCGCTCACTAATTCATTGTTCATTCGCTAAAATGATTCGTTCACTGATTCATTCTATTCATTTTCGGTTCATTCGCTAAAATGATTCGTTCTGCACATTTTCCTTGTCTCCTTAACCAAACACACCTGATTCAGATCATCAGCTCATTAGCAGAGTCTGAAAGACCTGTAATGAGTTTGACAAGGGAGACATCCAAAACATGCAGTGCTGGTGCTCCTCCAGGAGCGTGGTTGAGAAACACTGCTGTAGAATATCATGAAAGACACAGTAATTAAAATGTAAGTGTTGTGTGTGTGTGTGTTTGCAGTTTTTGTTTGTGTCTCTGCGTAACCGAGAGGGCTGCTATAAGCTGCTGCGCTCCGTCTGTCCTCAGCTGGAGGTCCGTCTTCATCATCCTCTTCATTTATTTACTAATGTTCTTCTTCTGGATGTGGTAGATGTTGATCTTCTTCTTGTTGTCGTTCTTCAGGACTGCAGTGCTAACAGCAGCCCGTTATTCTCCTCGGCAGAAAACAGCTTCGACCACAGCAGAGTGGTGGTGAGTGTCGCATTTATAATCATCTTTCTCTCGTCTGATTGGCTGAGAGTGCTTATTTGACCTATTGTTCTCTCTCCTGATTAGCTGAGAGCTCCTAATGTGAGTTCTATCCTCCCCCTCTCCCCACTGGGTGAAAGCTCTCAGCCAATCAGAAGACAGGTCAAGAGATCACATGAAAAGCACTTAATGTGAATCTTTTAAATAATTTTTATCCTCTATCCTCCTCCTCTCTCATTATTGGCAGAGAGCTCTTATGTGACCTATTGTTCTCTCTCCTGATTGGCTGAGAGCTCTTAATGTGACTTTCTATCCTCCTCTATCTTTATTGGCCAAGAGCACTTCAGTGTTGGGTTTAGTTAGTTATAAAGTAACTAGTTACTGTAATTAGATTACTTTTTCAGAGATAAAGTAACTTAATGGATTACTTTTGAGGTAATTTACTAATATATTTATAATGAGGTAACCTTAAATACTGTAAATAAATGCATCAGTTGTGTGTAAATCAGTTTGAAGAAGCTGAAGGATTGTGTTTTGGTGTTAATTAAATCTAATTATTAGAATAATTCACGTTTATTAAGATGATTAGACCTTGAATATGTCCGAAATTATCATGTATAATAACAAAAATAGTGTTATTGATTTGAAACGTGGCGTGTTTTGATTCATGTAGTGTTTACATTTGATAAATACAGTATTTTACAAAAATTTCTGCTTGTTTTTACAATGCTTGAGTAATAATTAATTAACTGTAATTAAAATAGCTTGATTTTATATTCTATGGATTGATATTTTAGCGGTAACTCATGGAAAATAGAGTAATTATATTCCTTACCATTTAATTCAGTACATTTTCACACATCGTTATCAGAAAAGTCATTTAAATACAAATTTAATGATGGAAGTCATTAATTAATCATCTTATTGATTGTTAATCTTATTAATTAATCATCTTATTGAAGTAACTTAGTCCATCATCCTTTTCTTTCATCTCCTGATTGGCTGAGATTGTTCATGTAACCTGTTCTTCTCTCTCCTGATTGGCTGAGAGTTATGGCCTGTTTTTTTCTCTCGTCTAATTGGCTGATCTGTGTGTGTTTGCAGAACTCAAGTCAGTCCAGTCTGGAAGATGTGTGTGATTTGTCGTCTCCTCGGGAGGATCAGATCTCAGCATCGCCGCGACTGTCTCGAGGTGTGTATAAACCAAACACTACAGATATATAATGACGAAGGCTCCCATTAGTGGGAATGAGGGGGAGGACAACGTTCAGTATGGCTGCCTGAGAAAAGGATGCCCCGCCTTTCATTCAAAGTAACCAATTATCACTCTTTATGGAATGCTACAAAGTGTTTGGGGGCGGAGCTCTGTATACATTAGCATGTTGTTTTTGAAAATCTAATAATTGTGAACTTATACTTGTAACATTTTTGGTTCATTCATTTATATAATTCGTATTCCGTTTGTGACCATTTCTACGTATTGCGTAAATATGCCAGCAGGTGGTGCCAAAAAGGTCTTGCATTTATAAACGTATTGACAGGTACCCAGTTGGCTTCATTAAAGTGAGCGCGTAATATATGAAATAAATTGAATAAGTTTCGTTCTATAATTATTGAATATCATAGATTGTTTAATTTTATTTACTATTGTATTGTTGATATATTATTTTGTCTTAATATTTGATTTTTTTTATTTATTTCATTTTAATATATTTTTTTTATTGTTTATTATATATTGTTATATATTTTTATATTCTCCCCCTTTATTTTACCTATCTTGTCTCGCTTTACATTAAGTGGCCTGAATTACAAGGTACTTGCATTAAAAAAAAATTACAATCTACTTTTATTGTGTTATGATATTGTATATTGTCTTGCACAGCTATTTAATTACAAACTTTAATACAGAATTTAAGTGCAGATGCAGTTATACACTGTTTTTTTTTTTTTAAATGAGCGCAATGATAAAAAACTACAATATAACAAATAATATATACGAAGAATTTCCTTTATGACGTTTAAAAAGCAAGATCTGCTTGATCGTATGTCATATAAGAGCTCGTGCTATAAAATCATCTTGTACGTTTCAGAACTCAATACTTTCCTCTAAAATCAGCTTCTATTGAAGGGAGAAAAAAACGCAAGTTTCGGAATGTTCTATTTGTGATGTAATAGTTTGAATAAGCTCCTCCTCCACAGAAGATCAACACCCACTTTTACTGCAGTGCCCGTTTAGCTTTCTTAGACGGCCGATTACAGCGAACGCGCTTTAACGTTTTAAAAACACAAGGCGCACTACACTGCCGTTTTTGTTGACGAAAAGTGCGGTGCGTTTTTTTTTTTTTTTATGTGACTAGGCAACGATTGAATCAGCTGCGTATTGTGCGCGATTGTTACTGTTGATATTGTTATAATTGTAATATTAAATAATATTCTGATATTCAAGATTTGTGAAGTAATACAGCTCTGGATAACGCAACACAGCAACCACTAGTCTGTCCTCCACCTTTAAAAGTCTCCGTTGTCCATTTGGTCGAAATCCCGCCTTTGCTTTCATTTGATTGGAGAGTGAAAAAGACGCGACTGACGTAACACGCTTTTTTCACACAGAGTTGACTTTTTTTTTCAACTGCGAGCGCACGGCACGCAACGGCAAAAACGCAAGAAGCAGCAGGTGCTAAAACGTGAGACGCTTTAGCAGCACGCAATACGCTTGCGGCCGTTAAGTAAACCATTCAAAAGATGCACCTCTCAACACAAAGAGCCCTTTCAGTGTTATCAGCTCATTAATATGCAAAAAATGTTAGCCAATCAGAGCAGTGGGCATGTCTTCTTAGTCTATAGTTGGCCACGCCCACTCAAACAGAGCAAGTGTCAAAAACAGCACGGAAAATTACTGCTACATTGTTTTTTTATTATTATTATTAAAAGTCTGTGATATTAAATAGTGTGTGTGTCTTTTTCAGAGAGTCTTGCAGCGAAAGCCTCAGTCAGTTCACCCACTGAAGACGACAGCGCTGATGATGAGCACACCGGTACGATTATGAATATTCATGACTATAAATGAGTCTGCGACGATGCTGTCGTCTGATTGGCTAATTTAGGATGTTTCCTGTCTCCGCAGGAAGCTGGTGGGTGTGGAGCGTGACGGAGCGAGCGCGATCTCTGCTCATCCAGAGAGAAATGAACAAGCTGAACACACTCCTGCTCGTCTACCTGATCCTGTGAGTGCACGCACACATGCATATCTTCATACCATAGAGCTCAAACTGGATTCCTGTAGGGCTGCAGCTCTGTACACTTTTGCTTCATCCCTAGTCAAACACAGCTGATCCAACTAATCAAGCTAAACTATGCAGAGCTGTGGCCCTCCAGGAATTGAGATTGAGACCAGTGCTGTATATGCTTACCCACAACTCTTTACTCTACATGTTTAATCCGTTATTAAAATGTACAAATATTTTAACCATGATTGAAAACGGCTATTTATGCAATTTACTCATGAAATCCATATGTAAACCATTTTTTCTGGAAGTATTTACACACATTTTGTAACGTCGTTCATGTTTTTATACTTAACAGAGACGAGTTCGCCAAATACGACGATTTCTTCGTTATTTTTAAACGTAAAAAAAGATTGTATTGTATTAAAAAACAATAATAAAAGTGGCTTTTAATGCATCAGGTACATCGAAAGTCCAATTATCGACTATAAAGTGCATGTGCGCGCAAAACTAAATTAAATGAGCATTTGCGTTCAGGCCTCGGAAGTTTGCGATACTTGACGAAAGCGTTCCAAAATATGCATGTTTTTTGTGCGCGTGTGTGAGTGTGTATTGTTAATCTCTTGCACGTGTCCACGAGGTGTGATTTGAGTGCACTTCATAATGTGTCCTGTAGAGGGCGCTGTGGCGAGGCTCTGTTTTAGACTGAAAAAAGGGCCGACTCTATTGGTGTTCACACCAGATGCGGAAGATGCAACAAGCACAAGTGATTTACATGTTAAGTCAATGCAAAGACGCAAATAGATATCCTGCGGCGCGATATGCGTGTATTGCGTGGCGCGAGTTGCGCGGCATGAATGTTTGAGCGTTTGAAGCACTTAACACGCGCATCTCTCGAGTTCGAAAATCTGAACTTCAGTTGACGTTCACGCTGTGTTAACCAATCAGGAGTTCTTGTGGGTGCATGATTATGATTATGAAGCGGAGTATTGACGCGCGAATGAAGCGGAGTATTGACGCGCGAATGAAGCGAAGTATTGACGCGCAAATAGCACGATTTATCCGCTTGTTCCACATCTGGTGTGAACACGCCATAATTCGATACTCTTTGTGTACTAATGTGTACTAGTCCTCATATTCTAAACGAATACAGAATATGAATGTCTATATACTATATAGAACAATGATGAATGTTTTCTACAGTTATAGAAAGTTTATACCGTACAAATGTATATGAATTTATATTTGCACAATATTTTAAGTAGTTTGTGAAATGTCCATATGCAGTTGTTATAGTGATTCATAAATTATTATTATTTATTTATTTAATAATTAATTTTCTCCCTGAAATGAAAAATCGACTAAACATTTTGGTGAAAAAATTAATATTTGACTACTACAGCGTCATTACTGAAAGTAATGTGTGAATTAAAATTAATGAACAGTTTTATTAATCCATATTAATATTTCTTTCATGTAAAATGATGTATAAAATAGTGGGTAAATACTTTTACACTGTTACAGGTGTAAGTTCTGATTTAATATTACTCCTTTACATGTATTCAGTATTTGACCATGCATTTATACTGATGTCCTACAATAGATCTCTATTTATTAATTTAGTCATATTTGTCAGCATTTCCATCACATTAATTCAAGCACATTTCTAAAAGCTTTCCAAATATTTCTGAAATATCGCTAATATCGAATTCATGCATGATTTGAAGAGATTTTAAGACATGTTTACACACACATTTCCTAATAATAACCGGTTGTTCTGTCAGTGGTGTGTTACTGACTGTGTGATTGTGTTTAGGGTGTTTCTGCTGCTGTTGTCGTCTGGATACATCGGTCTGCGTATCGTGGCTTTAGAGGAGCAGCTGTCGTCTCTCGGAGCTTTACCTGATCTCACTTTACACAGCAGCAGGTAAGACACACACACAGATATACAGTACACACCTTTCAGTAATATCTGCTTCTGCTGCACACACACACACACACACACACACACAGCAGTTGTGTATATATATATATATATATACATATATATATATATATATATATATATATATATATATATATATATATATATATATATATATATATATATATATATATATATATATATATATATATACATATACATATATATACATATATATATACATATATACATATATATATATATATATATATACACACACACACAAACATATATATATATATATATATATATATATATATATATATATATATATATATATATATATATATATATATATATATATATATATATATATATATATATATATATATATATATATATATACATATATATATATATATATATATACATATATATATATATATATATACATATATATACATATACATATATATATATATATACATACATACATACATACATACATACATACATACTCTTCTATGTGTATATGTATGTATGTATGTGAACGACTAGATTTTTGAAAGTTGACTTTTATGCTATCACAGCAGAGCATTAAAGCCGATTAGTTTGGGCATATATATATATATATATATATATGCCCAAACTAATCGGCTTTAATGCTCTGCTGTGACATTTTTTGAATGACGTCGACTAGTCGTGCTGCAAATAAATCGCAAATTGTGGCCTGTTGCAAATCTTTTTTTGTGACACATTTGCATCTTGTGTTTTATTGATGACGTCACCAGCGACATTGGCTCGACTTTGATAGCATAAAAGTCAACTTTCAAAAATCTAGTCGTTCACCCCCTTATATATATATATAAATATATACGATTTATTATACATTATATGCAAATATTTTCTAAAACATAAAAATAATATATATATATTTGAGAATATTTACTACTTTTTATGTATTTTTTTTGTTTATCAAATATATCCTATATTCCACTTAAATATATATGACACAAACTATTAAATATGATAGTTATGTTAGAGATTTTATATTAATGTTACTCTTGTGCCGCTTTTCTTATAAATAAATAAATAAAACATTTACATTCACACAAATATTTACTACAATTTGAAAATAGTATATTGTCTTTTTTAGTTGCTGGTGTTGTTCAGCAAACTAATTTATAAAATACTGGTACTGAAATGTATCTAATAATAATAATAATAATAATAATAACTCTAAAAATAAAACAATATTTTAAAAAAGCGAATAGATTAATCTTTATTGTCTTTACTCATGTACAAGTGCAGCTCAATGAAATGCAGTTGTCCTAAAAGTACCGAATCTTCAGGAAGTGACACCATGCTGTTGTTTTCTCCCATCAGATATAAAGAAACATAGGAAGTGTCCTGGAGGCGAACTGTGGAAAAGCACCGAAACGCCTGCCGGAGCTGCTGGGACGTCTTCATTTGCACATCACTTTCTGCCAAGAGATGCGAAAACGTGTGTGTGTTCACTCGCTCCGCAAAAACAACCAAAGACAGACGGAGAGACGAACGAAAGCATTTCAGCGCCTTCATTTCACCAGTCGAACATTTCACAGCCATGTCGACCGTGACTTCCTTTATTTTTGATCGATTGCCTGCTTTATCTTCTTCTGGAACCACAGCGTCTTTCATTCTAATGTTTGTTTCGTTTATCTTTAAAGGGGGTTGCCATATTAAACCATGTTCAGGTTTAACGAATTTACAAAAAATAAGACAGAGCTCTAAGCTAGCTAGCCGACCCTTAGTATTACTGTATGTATCGTCTATGCACAAAAGAAGAGAAAAAAAAATAAGAATCAGGTATTTAACACACGTTTTGTAACGTCGTTCATGTTTTTATACTTAACGGAGACGCGTTCGCCAAATACGACGGTTTCTTCGTTATTTCTAAATGTAAAAAAAAAAAAAAGATTGTATTAAAAAATGATAATAAAAGTGACTTTTAATGCATCAGGTGCGTCGAAAGTCCAATTATCCATTATAAAACGCATGTGTGCGCGAAACTAAACGAAATAAGTTGCGTTCAGGGCTCAGAGATTTGTGATACTTGACGAAAGCGGTCCAAAAATATGCATGGTTTTTGTGCGCGTGTATGTCTGTGTGTGAGTGTGTGTATTATTAATCTGTTGCGACGTGTCCACGAGGTGTGATTCGAGTGCACTTTATAGTGTGTCCTGTTGGGGGCGCTGTGGCGAGGCTCTGTTTATTTTAGACGGTGCTAAAAAAAAAAAAAATCTCGCTCAGGGCTCAAGGGCCGACTCGCAATGCATCATGGGAGTCCGTATATATCCTTCAGGCGCTCCGGAATTAAATTGCGTGAAGTTGTTGCGCTTTATTTTTATCATCATTATTGTTTTTTGCATGGCGCTAATTCTCAGGAGCGATTTTCCTGCAGTTGCCCTACCAAACAGAGATTCCCTGATCCATGTAAACGATAATAACAGTGGATTCGCACAACATTTCAACTAATCGTCGCAAAAACCTCAACGACTGTCTAATAACTACAATGCAAGAGTTTGTTTCTATTATTGCACTATGGAAGTGTTGGATTTTTGTATGAATATGTAAGTAAACCTCTTGTTTTTGGGTCTATTTATTGCCTAATGTGTAATTCAAAGTGGTCTCTGTGAGACTGGCTTTGGCATTGTTTGAATAAATCAAGTGCTAAGGAAGCTCGGCGTCTCCAGTGTGTTTGTTGACTTCAGTCTAAACATGCATGATGGATTTGTTTAGCAGCTGTGGTATTTGTTTATGGATCTTCAGGATGTCTGTCTTCATCTCTGCCAAGAGTAATTACTCTTCTGATTTTAGAAATATAAATAGTTGATATTTTTCCATGTCATACATCAAGTGCACTTTTAATCACTCTCTTTCTCACAGAAAGATAAAAAAACCTGTTGTTTTAAGGACTTTTCACTGAAAAATCTCTTGTGCATGTTTCAAATACGCTACTGTTTAGTTCTGTTCAGGATGAAAACATCAGTTTCAGTTTGAACAGCTGTAAAACTGCATCAGAGAAATATTTATTTTGGCATAAATCTGTTAATCAACATCAGAACCACTACATTTCTTACAAATCACAGGATTTTAACTCTTTAATTGGCAAATTCATAAAGGATGTCACTGATTTTGTGGGAAAAAACACACACAATGACACATTTTTAATATAAAGAGTAGTTTTGCACTGGATTTTTTTTAATCTTTTATCACAGTCTTGGACATGTGAACGATTCATAACACTGTCTTTGATGCATTGGTAGATTTTCATCTTTTCTCCCTGATTTACTGCTGGTGGCTGTTCTTGCTCCATTGACTTCTATTATAAGCACATTTTGTTTTTTATTACAAAGCCATGACACCATATAATCCTGCATTTGTGGTTGTTGGTGGTTTTCCCTGTTGGGAGGAGGTCAAATTGATCATATTTACTGTTGATCATCAGTTGGCACCATTAATCCTTTAAATAGATCTGTGCAAAACAAACAAGCTTAGTTTCTGGATTGTATATGGAGTATAACAGCAAATTAAAGTGTGTGTGTGTGAGAGTGATCTTTACGCACTTACCTTGATGAGTCTGAGAAAATCTAAATGCGCATCTCAGCTCTCAGAACTACATGGAGTAAACAAAAACAAGGACTGTGTATTTATGCACCATCAAATGTGCTTATAATAGAAGTCAATGGGGCAAGAACAGCCACCAACAGTAAATTAAGGAGAAAAGGTGAAAATCTACCAATGCATCAAAGACAATGTTGTTATTAATCATTCACATGTCCAAGACTGTGATAAAAGATTAAAAAATCCAGTCCACAATTACTTTTTATATTGAAAATACGTCATTTTGTGTGTGTTTTTCACCAAATCAGTGACACCATTTATGAACTTGCCAATTAAAGAGTTAAAATCCTGTCATTTTCTAAATAATGTAGTAGTTTTGGTCAGGACTGAGACTGATTAACAGATTTATGCCAAAAAAAAAGGTAATAAATAAATTATCTGATGCATATTTACAGCAGTTTAATTCAGTGGATGTTTTCATCCCGAACATTACAAGAGGGTAGTACATGTGAACAGTGCACAAGGGCTAACAGGAAATCTTTGCAGCGCTACAAGGAAAATAAGGGGATTTTCATGCACCTCAGAAAAACTCCAGGTCTGAATCTCAGCTACGACTTACACAAGTCAAACCCAGACAGAACTTCAGAGAACGCTCAGTTTAATGAGCATTATCTTACAAATGAAACAATCGCAGCTCTTTTTGTTCTTCTGTTAAGTTTTATTGATGCTAAGATCACTTTAAAACCTAAATAATCATTCAGTGATACACTTCTCCATGTTTTCTGTAAAAAAAAATCTCTGCATCAAATTTGTGAAGATGATTTAATAATACACTCAATAATTAGAGTTTTGATTTAAGAGACTGTTTTAAATAGGCTAGCGTAAACCTGCTTCATATGTTAAAGGGGTAGTTCCTAACTTTTTGATTTAGTGGCTAATTCATATGAATTCGTACGATTTAAGCTGCGGTCACACCGGGCATTGTGTGTGCGAAATTCTGTCGTGCGGCGCTACGAAAAGGGGCGGGATTAAACAAGATGATTAGACATTTAAAAAAGCTAGCGATTGCTTCATGTTTTAAATTTCTGTCCAGAGAGGTCCTGTTTTGATCCTCGATTGGTCTCACGCAGTCAAGTGATGCGATTTCGCAGGTCAGAGTTCACCAAGCTTGAACTTTGCACTGCAGCAACCTGCGAAACTTGACGCATGACCTTGCGTTTCCGGTCTGACGCATTCGTGTGCATATGAATGGAAGTCTATGGGAGGAAAAGCCCAGTGTGGCCGCAGCTTTAGAATGATTTGCTCATCCCCCATTGACTGTTGGGTTTAGGGGCGGGGTTAGGTGCCACGCCTCCTTTTTAAAATCGTACAATTTCATACGAATTAGCCACTAAACTGAGAAAACGTAAAATACTTCCGTTTTCTCGTGAGATCAGGCTGGCAGTTCACACAAAATTACATCTTGACAGTAATGAGTTTTCTAGCCATCGACTTCTATAGTAACGGTGAAAAATGACTGCTGATTTCCAATATATTTCCAAATGTTCTCTTATAGTCAAAATCCTAATGGGTTATTAAAGGCCGTCTTTATAGAGCCGTGCACATTTAGAAGCATGCGTGAAATGGAAATGTACAGTGTTTCTTTTGTTAGCGCACATTGTTATCTTAAGCTGGACCATTTAAACCACTATTGTGGTACTCTTTAATCAAAATCCCCATTCTGACTGTTGTTCTTAGCTTAAAAATGAAATCTTCAAACTAATTATACAAGCAAGTACTGCTAAATAGGATTAAAATAAAGCTTTTTTTCTTTTATAAAAGAACTAATTGTCTAAAAACAATTCTAATACTTAATAATGCTGAAGTTTTATGTTGTTTTAAACAATTTGTATAAATATTTACTTGTTAGAAATGTGTATTTTTTTCTTAAACTAATAAAATAGTTTATTAATAATAATGATAATAATATATTTTATTTATAACGCGCTTTTCTAAAACCAAAATCACTTACAAGAAAGTAAAAACAACAAAGCACAGTAAAACACTAAGTAAATACCGTAAAAACACAGTAAAAATAAAAGATATCCCAAATTAAAAACAGTCCTAAACAGATGAGTTTTAAGTAGCTTTTTAAAAGCGTCCAATGAGCCGGCATTCCTAATATTAGTGGGAGGAGCATTCCACAGTTTGGGGGCACGGAAAGAGAACGCCCTGCCTCCCATGGTGCTGAGTTTGCAGCAAGGCTCAAACAGCGTAGGACCAGAGGCAGAGCGTAGACAGCGAGAGGTAGAGGAAACGGACAAATGTAACCTGGAGCAGAACCATGAACCGCTTTATATCTTAAAATCAATACGAGTCTTGACGGGCAGCCAGTGGAGCTGTTGGAGTACAGGAGTGATGTGAGACCGAGACGATGTGCGTGTCGACACACGTGCGGCAGAATTGTGGATGTATTGTAAAATCTTGAGAGAATTAGCTGGAAACTCTCCAAATGGAGAATTTAACAAAAAAATAACATCAAATAAAAAACTATGAGTTGTTTCTTAAAACTGATTTTTGAAATATTGTTAAGCGATTATTATATATTCTGAAACACTTTACCAATGTTAAAAATATACATTTATTTTCATCCTTTACTAAAAAACAGATTTGTAAAAATAATTACTCAAACTTTTATTTTTAAGGTGAACGAATAATATTATAATGCGAGTTAATCCACTGAGATTGATCGTTAATAAAAATCTGACCATCTCTAAAACAGCAATCCTTCGCTAATGACGTCAGTTTGACGGATCGGGTGAAATTAGCATAGCCACACCCCTCCAAATCTTACTTGCTGGATAAGACATGGTTGCGGACGGAAGTTAACGAGAATGATTTATCATTTATTAAATTTGCCATTAATTGTTTTTTATTATCGTCTACCCCCACCCTAACCGTCACAGTAACGTAAAAACAGTCGCTGTACCGAGTATTATTCCTTTTATTTATTAAATTACCCAATACATCTTATTTTTTTAACATGTATTCCCACCCCAACCCTAAACTCAACCATCACCGTACTGTAAAAATGTTAATTATCACAAAAATGATGCTATATTGACGTGCGTATGCGTAGCTAGGCTTTACCGCTAACGAAAGAAAAGAGGAGGAGCGCAAACAAAACCCCGCCCCCTATTCACCGTTCCATTTCCTCATCATAATATAATGAAAGTCGGCAACAACTTCCGGTTCACGCTGACTTTACAACACATTTAAATACAGTATATTTAGCAGACGCGTTCATCTAAAGAGACTAACACGTGAGGCAATAATATACAGACTATATATGTTACAGACTACTTGTAATATCCTAAAGCTTATCCCATATGGAGTAAATATATACTTTCTTTTTGGCTTAGTCCCTTATTAATCAGGGGTCGCCACAGTTGAATGAACCGCCAACTATTCCAGCATGTTTTACACAGCGGATGACCTTTCAGCTGCAACCCAGTACTGGAAAACATCCATAAACACTCATTCACTATGGCCAATTTAGTTCATCTATTCCCCTATAGCGCATGTGTTTGGACTGTGGGGGAAACCGGAGCACCCGAAGGAAACCCACACCAACATGAGGAGAACATGCAAACTCCACGCAGAAATGCCAACTGGCCAAGCCGGGACTTCGAACCGGTGACCTTCTTGCTGTGAGGTGACAGTGCTAACCACTAAGCCACCGAAATCTGTTTATATATCGGCTGAATTGATCACTTTAATAGTAGCTAAAGTGACAGATTGGACCCCACACAATGCAAACAGCTGGATGACATCAAAATGTGTGGCTAAACACACTCATTTTTCCCAGCACACACACACACACACACGCAGATAATTAAGTTCATTCGTACGCTGAGAGGATTCCCGAGCAGAGCTGGCAGTCATCTGTTAGCTAGTGCTGCAGAAGGTGTCGGGTTTCTCCATCAGAGGGCTGGGAAAACATCCTGCATGTCGGCGCACAACCTCGTTTATACTCTCTAATAAAAGGCTATCTGTCTACACAAGACGCTATTGTGCTCGAAAGTAGATTTCCTTCAGATTTGACCAGACGGGATTTCTTCCACTCGTGCATTTGAACAGGGTAAGACTGATTATGTTGACTTTCAATTTACTGTGAAGTAGAGTAAATCAAAAAGAGAAGAAGACCTGCAGGAGAATGAAGTATGAAGGAGAAAGGGAACGTTTAAAGCATTGCATGTTGAACTATATGGTGAAAAGGAGCCTGTGTATACTTTACTATTATGAGTTTTACATTTAATCCTACATAATAATATAATGAAGTAAACATCTGCAGTTGATTAATATTATGCATCTGCAGTTGATAAATAATAACACGCATGACTTATTGCAGTCGTCTTTCTTTAGTTATTGCTGAAACACTGCAGTTTTATTTGATACGGTTGATATATTTGACTTGAAATCTGTTTATAATACTGTTATATCTTAATGTACATGCTTAAAATACATCTTTACAGCAGTAAATGCAAACTTATTTAAAGTAAAAGCTTCTGCAGTCGTTAAACTGAGCGTTATCTGAAGTTCTGTGCGGGTTTGGCTTGTGTAAGTCGTAGTTGAGATTCAGGAGTTATTCTGAGGTGCATGAAAATCCCCTTATTTTCGCCTCTAATAACCGAGTTGTAGCGCTGTAAAGATGTACCTCAGCATGATAACAGCGTTTCTTACTGATAACGGTTTCCTGTTAGCCCTTGTGCACTGCACATTTACTACCCTTTCATTATGTTCAGGATGAAAACATCCACTGAATTAAACTGCTGAAAAAATCCATCAGATTTATTTATTTTTGAATAAATCTGTTAATCAACCTCAATCTTGATCAAAACTACTACATTTCTTAGAAAATTACATGACGATGTCAGTGGGGCAAAAACAGCCAAATTCAAATTAAATCAGGGAGAAAAGATGAAAATCTCCCAATGCATCAAAGCTAATGTTGTTACTAATCATTCACATGTTGAAGACTGTGATAAAAGATGAAATAATCCAGTCCACAATTACTTCTTATGTTGAAAATGGGTCATTTTGTGTTTTTATATCACCAAATCAGTGACATTATTTATGAATTTGCCAATTAAAGAGTTTTAATTTAATTTAGTTTAAGAGTTTCAATTAAAGTCATGTAATTTTCTAAGAAATTCAGTAGTTTTGATCAGGACTGAGGTTGAGCATTTCTACAGCAGTTTTATTCAGTGGATGTTTTCATCCCGAACATAACAAAAGGACAGTAAATTAGTGTATCACAGAGTTTTTTTTTTTTAATTCAAAGCATTTTCTCAAATTTTCATTCATTTTTTTTGGCTTAATCCCTTTATTAATCAGGGGTCGCCACAGCGGAATGAACCGCCAACTATTCCAGCATATGTTTTACGCAGCGGATGCCCTTCCAGCTGCAACCCATATCTAGGAAACATCCATACACACTCATTCACACTCATACACTACGGACATTTTAGCCTTCCCAATTCACCTACACCATGTCTTTGGACTGTTGGGGAAACCGGAGCACCCGGAGGAAACCCACGTGAACACGGGGAGAACATGCAAACTCCACACAGAAACGCCAACTGACCCAGCCGGGACTTGAACCAGCAACCTTCTTGCTGTGAGGTGACAGCACTACCTACTGCGCCACTGCGTCGCCCTATTTTCTCGAAATATGTTTCAAAATAAGATTCGCCACCAAAAATCATTCTGCTAGCTGAAACCGAGAAAGTTATGGTCAAATGAAGACCCAGATGATGACCCCAGAGTGGATGAAAACATCCCCAACAGCTCATACAGTTGAAGTCAGAATTATTAGCCCCCCTGTTTATTTTTTTCCCCAATTTCTGTTTAACAGAGAGCGGATTTCTTCAACACATTTCTAAACATAATAGTTTTAATAACTTAATTACAGTGGAGTCAGATAAGTAATGGATTTAAACACGCCATCCGTCAACTGCTTTCTGTTTCCGATTATTGGTTCAGAATAGCAGCGCGAGCTCCAAGCCTTACACAGCTTTTAACAGTAAAGCAAACGAAGAAATGGTTACATTAAATCTGAATTGACAATCTGCAAACCATGCCCATCATTCTCCCGCTCTTCTCAGATAGGACGGCGGGCCAAATTAAAGGTTACATGGGCCAACGTTGGCCCCCGGGCCCTAGTTTGGGCATCTCTGCTCTATAGTAAGTTTTTGTGCTCGTCTTACTGTTTAAAACTTGACTTAATTAGAAATGTGACGTTATCCTGGAGAAATGATGACCATATTAACTTCCTATTATTGACAATTTTATTATTGAATGTTTTAACTTGTCATTTAAAAACTCAACATGAGCTTAGCAAACTATTTTTCCTGATTGGTACACTTTTTTTGGGAACTAAATATGAGGAAAATATATTTATTTGACAAAATAGATTTCAATGTATTTTTATGCAAGCATAAATATTTTTGGGCCATTTTTTGTATATTTAAAATAGATTATAAAATATATTTATGAAAATATATGAAAATGTTTTATTACCGTTTGTGAATGTAATTTGTTTGCTGAGTGATGCAAATCATTCCTTATGGAAATCAATGCTTATGGTACAAATAATATTCCTTCAGCTTAGACCCTTTATTCATCAGGGGTCCCCACAGTGGAATGAACCGCCAACTATTCCAGCATATGTTTTACACTGCGATGCCCTTCCAGCTGCAACCAACTACTAAGAAAACCCCCAAACACTTTCACATGCGCACACACACTCATGCAGTACAGCCAATTTAGTTCATCAATTCCCCTGTAGCGCATGTGTTTGGACTGTGGGGGAAACCGGAGCACCCGGAGGAAACCCACACCAACATGGGGAGAACATGCAAACTCCACGCAGAAATGCCAACTGGCCAAGCCAGGACTTGAACCAGCGACTTTCATGCTGTGAGTCGACAGTGCTAACCACTGAGCCACCGTGCTGCCAATATAAATAACAAACAAACACTACTCAAATTAAGCATATTCTGTTACACTAACCATAGCTTGCCATTTGTAGTTAAAGTAAATGGTAATCAAATGCCAAAAAACATGGTTACTGCACTTATATTATAATAAACCGTGGTTCATTTTCCAGTTAGGTTTTTATGTTCTGCCAAAGTGAACAACTTTACCACCCATATATGACCAAAATACTGACTTTTAAAGACTTGGATTCACTATTGAGGTCTGGAAAGAGAGTCTGATGTTATATGGGGAAAACCCTTTCAGTGTGCCTCTTTTATTTTCAGATAATTGAAAAAACAGACTCTGCTCAGAACAGATGTAGAGGTCTGAATGACGGCATGTTTTTAATGAAAAAAAAACTGTTTAAACCATCGCTTTTTAAATCAAATGATCTGCAAGTATTGGTATATGTTTGTACTAATAAGTAAAATAAATAGGAGCCTATTATAAACAAACAAAACAACACAAGAAAGAAAGAACGGAAATATGGTGGAAATAATTGTTCCAGATTTCCGGTTTACGCTTCCCCTCAAGAATGTTGGCTTGTTTAGATCTGACTTTTTGACTTTGTCGCCATAATGTATTGTAAGAGGCTGACCTGCCCCAGAGCAGGAGTTATACAAGGCTGGAGATCGCAAACTGAAAGTGAAAGTCAATCTGATGATATGAAGCCACTCCTAGCCCCTGCTGGATCTATTCTTTTCTTCTTTCTTGGCTCCAAATGAAAGCCTTTTACACTCAAAGCCTTTCGGAGAATCTTATTCTGAACTTTTTCTGAACTTCAATATTTTAGAATTTTCAGTTAATATTAAATGACAAATGTTTTCATTTGAGTAATTATGTACTGCAGCACTTTTACAGTTGTTGTTTTTTGTCATTTTTATAGTGCTAAAGTACTACAGTCTGAACTTCACACTACTGAGGTTGAGACTTCGGAGTTTGGACAACAAAAATGAGGTCTTTTTTTTGAACACCACTGGTGCGCATCAAAATATGTTAGCAGTTCACAAGCAGAGGAATGTTGCAGTGGGTGTGGGAATGCATGAAATGACATGCGTGCATATATGTTGGGAATTTCTGAAGATGCAAGGCAAAACGATTTTGGCAAGGCTAACTTTTGATTATATAAATTCTGTGTATAGACCTGCCTTTGGTTTTCTTGCTGGAAGGCATAATCTAGGCTGTATATAATAAAAGAAAAACTCTCTCTTTCTCTCTCTTTCTCTCTCTCTCTCTCTCTCTCTCTCTCTCTCTCTCTCTATATATATATATATATATATATATATATATATATATATATATATATATATATATATATATATATATATATATATATATATATATGTGTATGTATATATATATATATATATATATATATATGTATATATATATATATATATATATATATATATATGTATATATATATATATGTATATATATATATATATGTATATATATATATATGTATATATATATATATATATATATATGTATGTATATATATATGTATATATATATATATATATATATATATATATATATATATATATATATATATATATATATATATGTATATATATATATATATATATATATATGTATATATATGTATATATATGTATATATATATATATATATATGTATATATATATATATATATATGTATATATATGTATATATATGTATATATATATATATATATATATATATATATATATATATATATATATATATATATATATATATATATATATATATATATATATATATATATATATATATATATATATATATATATATATATATATATGTATATACATATACATATACATGCCATTGTGTTCACATGCTCAACAGGAATGACTGTGATTGGCTGTGAAGGTCATCGGTTCACCAAACTCACCGCTGTTTACTGAGTGTAATCACAGATACAGGGACACTAGAGCATTTTAAAGTCACGTCGATCAGCTGGTTTATCTGTAAGCTGACATACAAGCGATCCACATGGCTTTTAAACACTCCAGTGTCCCGATATATGCGTTTAAACTCAGAAAACAGCGGTGAGTTCAGTGCATCAAAGTCATTTCTGTTGAGCACGTGAACACAATAGCCAATCAGCACTGTTTAAGAACATGCTCAGTAGCGCTCAAATGTTCACGGGAAATGGACGTTTTTAAAACTTCAGTATCGATTAGTACCAAGTTCCAGTATCGTGACAATGCTATATTTGAAGTCATACATACTATTTCAGACCCAGTATTCAAAGTACCATAATAAACAATGTAAAGTCATATAATAATAATATAAAGTTCAAAACAACATTAGCACTATTTAATCGACTGTGAACGATGTTGTACTCTGATAGTCATTGGCTGATTATATAATTTCACTATTTAGATTTGCAAAAATATACTTTTCTGAAATTATATTATTAAGGAGAACGTCTGAAAGTGCGGATATAAAACCAACTTTACCCCAATAGAGCTTACTATGTATTCGGAAATATTGAAAATCAACTGATCTGATCAGTAAGGCACCATCAGTAAAGCACGTACAGTTGAGGTTAGAATTATTCACCCCCTTTTGATTTTCTTTTCTTTTTTAAATATTTCCCAAATGATGTTTAACAGAGCAAGGAAATTTTCACGGTATGTCTGAAATTATTTTTTCTTCTGGAGAAAGTCTTATTTGTTTTATTTCGGCTAGAATAAAAGCAGTTTTCATTTTTTTTTTCTACAGAACAAACCATCATTATACAATAACCTGCCTAATTACCATAACCTGCCTAGTTAACCTAATTAAGCCTTTAAATGTCACATTAAGCTGTATAGAAGTGTCTTGAAGAATATCTAGTCAAATATTATGTGCTGTCATCATGGCAAAGATAAAATAAATCAGTTATTATAAATGAGTTAATAAAACTATTATATTTAGAAATGTGTTGACATTTTTTTTCTCCATTAAACAGAAATTGGGGAAAAAATAAACAGGGGGGCTAACAATTCTGACTTCAACTGTATGTTTGTTTTTTCCATCTATTTTTATTGTTATTTCTTTTATTATTTGAACTATTGCTCCTGTCATGAAATGTAAATTAATTTAAGTAATAAAAACAACAATATTTGTTAAGCAATGTCACAGTTGCCCAAAATCTGCAGGTAATCTTAAGCAATTAAGAAAAAAATTGCAGGTTCTTTAAAATTGTGCACCATTTGCAAAATTACTTTGCGTTAAATCTGGCGAGTAAATGCTTAACGCAACACAACCAGTTTGTCTATTCATTATAGTAGAGCTGCATGATATTGGATAACTCTTAACAGTGTGATATTTCGTTATTCTGCGATTTATATATATTGCAATATGAATACAATTTAACCAGATGACTTGAATATCTCTATTTATAAAGAATCTATCATTTTAGATTGATTGGGATGATTCTGTAGGGAAGAGCATCTGCGTATATAGATTATAGATAATAAACAATCTATAAGCATACAAAAATACAGTAAAGAAAAAGATACAATTGAAATAAACAAGTTTTTATCGTTTCTTTTCTGAGAAGTCTAACAGTATTCAGGTGAAGCAATGGCATGATTAGAAATTAATCATTATTCAAGTTACAAACAGTACAATTTCTAATGCTTGAATGCGTTTAAAATGATTATACACCGTAATCACAGACCTCAAAAACGCATTCAAATTATTGACCTTATTCTACATGCAGAAGTGCGGCTCGTTTTTGCGATTGTTTTAGAACTTCCGAATCAGTTGCCTATGAGAGCAATGACTAGAAATAATAAACGGCAAAAAACAGGTCAAGCTACTTGCTCTACAAACAAGTGTTTGCATGACTATACAGATAAAGCAGAATAATATAAATCGAAAATATCAGTTTTCAACATCAAGCAGCGTAACGAGCTGTTTTTAACCTCTAAAAATTATTGGAAGAGAATGAGAGCGGAAGTCTTAAGCCAAAAAGATTCAAACGGCTGCACCCGCTCATACTCAATATTATCAGAATTGAGGTGAATATTATGAAGTCAATGTTGCATATACATTGCCAATATCCAAAGACATATCCAATGCAGAAATCATCATTGCCATGTGACTATTGCGAATGATCACAATATTGCGATATCGATGCTTAAACGATATATCGTGCAGCCCTACATTACACATTATGGAAATTCAGCATTTGGAGTGGGAATCAAAAATAATTAACCTATTAGCATTCCTGCAAAACTTGCTTAAAATTCCTAAAAAATAGCATACCCAAAGTAAATTGCATGCTTTTTTTTTTAACCATTTTCAGTATATGTATGGATTTGGTCTCATTAGAAGGGTGACATACTGAGATTTATTCCTTAATAGTCAGAACCACTGTAAAAGTTATTGGTATTGGTATTGTAAAAGCGCTATACAAATAAAGATGAATTTAATTAATTTAACTTAGGATACACTGAAAAAGAAGACCATTGGGCTCCAGTTTCCCCCACAGTCCAAACACATGCACAATAGGTGAATTGGGTAAACAAAATTGGCCGTAGTATTTGTGTGTGAATGACTGTGTATGGGTGTTTCCCAGTACTGGGCTGCACCTGGAAGGGCATCTGTGTAAAACATATGCTGGATAAGTTGGCGGTTCATTCCCTGATGAATAAAGGGACTAAGGTGATTATATACAAGTCTACAAGTCTGTATCTCAATGCACGTGTTTTGCTTTCCCACAGGCTTTACGATGTCCAACTGCACGCTCAACCTCACCGACCCCATCCTGACTCTACAAAAAGTCACGTCCATTCCTATGTTTGTGCTCGGGATCCTGGGAAACATCTATGTGTTAGTGAAGTTCTGCCGGCGTCCCAAAACCCAATGGACCTACATGAACATCTACATCTCCAACATGGTCGCCGCCGACTGCGCCCTATTGATCTTCCTGCCTGTTAAGATCCATTACTACAACCGGGAACTGGCAGGCGGTTTACAGAAACTCTGCAATTTCGTTTTGTCGCTTTATTACATCAACATGTACGTCAGCATCTTCACTATCACCGCCATAAGTGTCGTACGATACGTCGCTATTAAGTATCCGATGAAAGCCAGGGAAATTTTCTCCTGTCGAAGTGCTCTGGTGGTTTGCGCCGTCATATGGGTTACCATTTGCTCCATCAGTCCTGTTTACTTCGTAACTGACTCTAGTAACGATAAGACCATGTGCTTCCAGAGGGTCAAGCAAACCTTGTCGCTACATTTCATTTTACTGCTAATTATCGTCGGGTTTGTATTGCCATTTCTAATCATGCTTTACTGCTCGGCAAGAGTCATTCACACTCTACGAAAACAACTGGACGTCGGATCACGTTCAGAAAAGCTCCAATGCATGTTTATCATCATGGCTAATTTAATCGTGTTCATCATATGCTTCTTTCCGGTTCATTTGGGTTACGTTGTTAAATACATTGTGCAAAAGGAGTATGCAGATCAGCTGGATAACTACAGCTGCGATTCGAAACTAATAGCGCACAATTTCCTGCACAGCGCATTTTGCTTGTCGGATATGAACTGCGGTTTGGACTGCTTTAGCTACTTTTTTGCCACCAAAACGTCATGGAACATGTGCTGCACAAGTCAAGCCAAAAACGAAGAGAGTAGATATAACACAGTATCAGATTCTGATGGCAAGTCTTAACCCTTGTGTACTGTTCAAACTGACTACCCTTTTGTTATGTTGGGGGCTGTTTTTGCCCCATTGACTTCCACCAACAATCAAAAGCAGGGATGGGCAAACTCGATCCTGGAGGGCCGGTGTCCCTGCATAGTTTTGCACCAACCCTAATCAAACACACCTGCTTGTAGCTTTCTAGTGATCTTGAAGACACTAATTAGGGTGTTCAGGTGTGTTTGATTAGAGTTGGAGCAAAACTCTGCAGGGACACCGGCCCTCGAGGATCGAGTTTGCCCATGCCTGATCAAGAGTATATGATTATTTGCTGTCATGGCTTAACAATCAAAAAAATGTCATTATAATGGACGTCAATGGGGCAAAAACAGCCCCCAACATAACAAAAGAGTAGTCAATTTGAGTGTATTGTTGAATATTTGAACATTTTCAAGGCATTTTTTCCAAAATATGTGTCAAAATAAGTTTTGTTACCAAAAATTACTCCATTTGCTGAAACACAGAGGAAGTTGTGGCCAAATTAAGACTCAAAATCACCCCATACTGGATGAAAACAACTCGATAGCACATAAGGGTTAATTGTTTTTGCTAACTTTTAACTGTTCTTTTGTAAAAACTGTTCTCATAACAAATGGTTGCTATAATAAATGTTTCTGCTCTTCACTCTTGAACTTTAGATATGTTTAGTTATGATTTCCTTGAAGGATTGTTTGATATTTTGGGATCCTGGTGGGTAGCCAACCTGTTAAGAGCTAGATATCATTTCCCAAAACACTGCTACGACCCTAAAGTGCATTTTCCATGGGAATGAGGTGAAATTTGAAAATAATTGTGTTTAAATACAGCAAAACCTACTTTATGTAACTCAAAAAGATAAAACACGTCAATATTTAACCAACCCAGAGTTTATCAGACAGAGGTAGCTACTTTACAGAGATGGTTGATCAAGTGAATCATAATAGAAAAGACTCGGATGGTAAATGATCGCTTAACTGATTTGGTTGTAAAGATTTGGATCCCAACATTCATCAGGTAAGACAATGTTAGTACTTAAATATTATATGTTGATAAATAGTCATATTTATGATTAGCAAATGAATCATTTCAACGAGACACAAACAAACTGACTCAGTGGAATTGACTGTATTTAAGTAGATTGATATTTTGTTCAGTTATTTTGACTCACGTGTTGTTAATCCACAGACTTTTTGTCAGTACCACAAACATGAGCTGATAAAATCTGAAATTGGTTCCCTTGAACGATTCATTCGAGCAAACATTGTTGAGATGTAGCAACGACCTAATTAAAGTGCTTTTTCAATGGAAAGGAGGTGAAATTTGAAAAGAATTGTGTTTGAATACAGCAAAACGTACTTTATGTAAGTCAAAACATAAAACACATCAATATTTAACCAACCCACAGTTTATCAGACAGGGGTAGCTACTTTACAGAGATGGTTGATCAAGTGAATCATAATAGAAAAGACTCGGATGGTAAACGATCGCTTAGCTGATTTGTTTGTAAATATGTGGATCCCAAAGTTCATCAAGTAAGACAATGTTAGTATCGTAAATATTCTATGTTGAAAAATATTCATATTTATGATTAGTAAAATGAATCGTTTAAACGAGACACGAACGAACTGACTCAGTGGAATTGTTCAGTTATTTTGACTCACAAATGTTGTAAATGCATTGACTGTTTGTCAGATTCCCAGAAGCAAGTTTATGTGTATTTTCCACAAAATAAGCAGAGTCAGTACAACTAAATAAACCACAAACATGAGCCGATAAAATGCCGCGCGGACGCTCTCGAATATGCTCGAGTGAATCGGTTCATTTGAACGATTGATTCAAACAAACGTATTTGAGATGCCTGTCAGAGATAAAACTGAAACCCCCATGAGGCAAACCTGCTCTCTTCCGCACAAAACCACCAAACAAACGGATATCCAGCTCCGTCTAAATATATTTACATGTTATATGTCAGCTTAATGGACTGTACTCGCACTAAGAAGTGTGCTTTGTTTTTGACTCGATGTCTTTTTGACTTTCTCCATCTCTTTTCTCCAGCTGAACGCGTGAACAGGTGAGCGTTTAAGGCGTTTCTTTCGATGTTAGCATACAACTTTTCTAGATGTTTCATTTTTGTGTAGGTTTACTTTTTTTCAGTAAGACTTAAGTGTCCGTGAAGTGTGTTTAACACTCAATTTAAGATCATCATTTGTGTGTTGATCATTTTAAGGCGAAAATCCTCAATAATGCGGTTTTTTGTTTCCCTCCAATTCACCTATAGCTGTCAGATAGGAGATTTGGGGCTTTTTGACGTTTCCTAAAGTGTAAGTCCCACTTAAATACAACTTTAAGTGTTCACTTTCAATATACACCTGTATTAAAATATGAATTCAAATATGATATATATTTAAAGAGAGTTTTCTCAATTTTTGTTTCATAATATCCACTTCTGAAGCACTTACGCCAATGAAACGATACTATATTAATTTATACAAAATATTGTAGTGTTTCTGAACCATACTATAGTAAAGTGCGCTCTGCTGTGTGTGTGTATATATTAATCTTACTACAGTAAATCACGTATAATACACCCTATAGTTTTATAAAACTACACTATTTAGCTATTTGTTTATAGTTGTTGCTATAGCAACTACATATAGTTATCGCAACATTAAGTCAAGTAATTTACTATAGTATGCTACAAAAACAGTGTTTATGGTAAATTACTATAGTATTTTTTTTCATGAGGGTTTTGCTATATTTATATAAATTTTTCAAATGTTTTTTACAGTTATTTGTTTATATCTACAGCGTTATTTAATTATTTTCAACACTGAATTATGGAGATTCTCCGATTCCTCTCTGTAAAAACATCCGACTCTTAATATGTCAGGTAAACAAAACGGGAATTTTGTACGTGACCTCATCCAAAGTTCAGATTTTTGTGTTATATTCGTATGCAAATTAGCTAAACATTTTCTTTGCATATTTAAATATAACTTTCTAGAAAATATTGCAAATATTAACTATAACTTTTGTCCCTCTTATTTTTAATTACTTTCACTTGCACCGTCTTGCCTTTAAAAACAAGATAAACCAGTTCTCAGATAAAGATTTCAGTTCGCTTGTAAAACGGCTATCAAGTTAAAAACTCAAGTGGAATAAAACCGTTGCTTCACTTCATAGACAAAATACAATATTAAACAATTGTACGCTGGATATACACAAGTTTCAAATGTTATTGACCGTACTGAAGGACACAGAACATACTTAAAGACAAACACTGCAACATTAAAACACAGAAATGATTGGTTATTAATTGAAAGGTGCCATATCATAAAACTTCAGGATTGACCTGGGCACGGCTGAATAATAAGTACATAATAAATCAGTAGATGGAAATGTCACATCATGAGCCTTCCTCGTTCTCATGTAAATCCCGTGAGTGTAAAATCCCACCGAAAAACAGGCAACTCTTAACAAAACACAGACTGTTATGTTGCCCACGGGATCAATAATATGCACAGCGTAGGCTGCATTTGGTTGGCCAAAACATTTGTCTTGTGAGATTACAACAATGATAAATTTTCTCCTCATTTTGAAGTTTATT
>NC_079456.1:3864600-3902100 GCF_903798145.1 Danio aesculapii | reverse complement strand
TAAACATCTACATTAGCAACATGGCGGTGGCGGACTGCGTGATGCTCGTCCTCCTCCCCATACGAATAATGTCCATCTACGAAAACACACTCGTTTCAAGATACTGGGACCAAACCAACAAAGAGCTGTGCTACGTGCTGGTCTCTGTTTATTACGTCAACATGTACGTTAGCATTTTTAACATAACTGCGATAAGCATCGTGCGTTTCATTGCAATCAAGTATCCGATGAAAGCTCGCGAAATTTTTTCACGCAGAAAAGCATTGGTGGTATGCGCACTAATATGGCTGGTCACGTGCTCGCTTAGCGTAGCTTTCCATCGCGTGGACGATCCCAAGCATAACAGTACGATTAAATGCTTCCAGAAGAATAAAAAAGAGGAATTACCGTTGACGTTTATTCTGGTGCTGAATGTCGTCGGGTTTATTTCGCCGTTTCTAATCATGTCATTTTGCTCAATCAGAGTTATATTCACGCTTAGGAAGCAGCTGGACATCGGCTCGCGTGCCGAAAAAATGCAGTGCATTTTTATAATGTTGGCAAATTTGTGTGTTTTTGTTGTGTGTTTCTTTCCCGTTCACTTCGGCTTCCTGCTCAAGTACATCACGCAGGCGCACAAATACAGCTGCGACGCACAGATTTTGGCACATAATTTTGTTCATGGCGCCATCTGTGTTTCTAGCATGAACTGCGCACTCGATTGTGTCACTTATTACTTCGCAACAAGAACATCGTGGACGATACGGTGCTGCCGTCAGAAACTGCATGAGGAATATAAGTGCCATTATAGCAGCACGAGAAGCTCACAGTGACTACGTTTACACTTGAATAAGACAATAATATGGTTTAGTTGCTTTTTGAAAGTTTTAGTTTGACATGTTACAATATATATATATAATACACACGATTAACATCATTACAGCGTTCGATGATAGTTTCCTCTGGCGTTTCACACAACAACAGTTAGTTTTCGTTATGTCAAATGTGATTTTGGGCATTTCGTTTTTTAAGTTTTTAAGTTCAACTGCAGTTAATTTCTCCTCATTTGAATCATGTCCATCTATATAAACAAACGTTTGCAGATTCTGGGACCAAACCAACAAAGAGCTAAGCTACGTGCTGGTCTCGGTTTATTACATGAACCTGTATGTTAGCATTTTTACTATTGCCGCATCACCATCAAGTATCCGATGAAAGCTCGCAAAATTTTATCGCGCACAAAAGCATTGATAGTTATGGCTAATATATGGCTAATAATATGGCTAATCGTGGTTACATGTTTCTTTTATGTGCTCACATTTCGTTTATGTGCTCACATAGTTCGATTAATATCAGCATTCGACGCTGATATAACTGCAGTAAATTTCTCACACTAGGGCTCTATTTTAACAATCTAGGCGCAAAGTCTAAAGTGTATGGTGCAAAATCATTAAGGGCATGTCCAAATCCACTTTTGCTATTTTAAGGATGGAGAAATACGCTCAGCGCCCCGGCGCATGGTCTAACAGGGTTGTGCTTATTCTCTTAATGAGTTCTGGGTGTGTTTTGAGCATAACGTGCATTAAACCAATCAGAGTCTCATCTCAGATTCCCTTTAAGACTCAGTTGTGTTGCGCTATGGTGCATTTGCTATTTACATGGTGGACTTCTTTGTAAGAGGAAAAACTGAACGCTTCACTAGCGAGAAATCAGTTAAACAGAGCATCTGCAGCGCAAGGATAAAGAATGAGCCTCCTCCATTCAGCCTCTTTGCTTTCTCTTTACTTTACTTTTACTCTTTACTCCTTTACTTTGGTGGAGTAAGGAAACAGTGGAAAAATCACTCCACTAAAGACATCCATTAGCCTACATATTTAATTTCCTTTAAGCTCAAAGATTTGTTTTAAAACTATTTTTAAATTCAGTTCTAATTCGCAGAAAAGGAATAAATATATAATAATAACAAAGTGTGGTCGAAAAACTGAGTTATATCCAAACACACGTCATGTTCTAATGCCCCATATGGTGATGCAAACGTCTCCAAAACCCGGCAGGTGGACAAATCTAACCTGGTTTTTATTAAAACAAATATAAATATGCAGATAATAAATAATACTAATAATAATAACATTATACTAATGCAGATTGTCATGAATAAACTGAAAAAGGCCCCCTGAGGAGAAGGCATGGAGGCAGTGGGTTTTATATTTATGTAGAAAACCCATGAGTCTACAAAGTGGCGCAAATGGGTTGTTATTTAAACAACATGGCGCAAAACATGAAAATTGGGGTTGCGCTGGTCTGAAAATAGCAACAGATTGCGACAAAAACGTCTTGCGCCTTGCCATGGCAGGTGTATGATAGGGCCCTATGTGTGCATACAGATGACGGTGAATACAAATTCTCAAGCAACAGGCCACCTCTGCAAAATGTAGCAAAAAATCCTACAAAAGGGTTATAGTTTGATTAAAGTGTTTACATGTCTGTACTGTGCTTCAATAATGTGGCTGAAATAGGAATACTCCACAGAAATGGAATAAGACATGTGTTGTTCGTTTATGATTTATGTCAGATTAAGGTCATCAGAAATCGCTGTTTACATGTTAGACTCTTAATTAGAGCATTGTCTTAATATTAAAATCAGAGTATTGGTGTCTGCGTACATATATTCAGTGACTGCTGGAATGCAGTTTAAAATGTAAAAACAGTGAATTTCTGAAAGAATTCTGAATTGTAATAAAGTTTATTTATAAAACTGATCAGGTTGTAGCATCTAATGACAAAATTATGGATGGATGGATGGATGGATGGATATTTGGATGGATGGATGGATGGACGGATATTTGGATGGATGGACTGATGGATATTTGGATGGATGGATGGATGGATGGACTGACGGATATTTGGATGGATGGATGGATGCATGAATGGATGGATGGATGGATGGACTGATGGATATTTGGATGGATAGACTGACGGATATTTGGATCGATGGATGAATGGACTGACGGATATTTGGATGGATGGATGGATGGACTGACGGATATTTGGATGGATGGATGGATGGATGGATGGATGGATGGACTGACGGATATTTGGATGGATGGATGGATGGACTGACGGATATTTGGATGGATGGATGGATGGACTGACGGATATTTGGATGGATGGATGGATGGACTGACGGATATTTGGATGCATGGATGGATGAATGGATGGATGGATGGACTGACGGATATTTGGATGGATAGACTGACGGATATTTGGATGGATGGATGGATGGATGGATGAATGGACTGATGGATATTTGGATGGATAGACTGACGGATATTTGGATGGATGGATGAATGGATGGATGGATGGACTGACGGATATTTGGATGGATAGACTGACGGATATTTGGATGGATGGATGAATGGACTGATGGATATTTGGATGGATAGACTGACGGATATTTGGATGGATGGATGAATGGACTGATGGATATTTGGATGGATGGATGGATGGATATTTGGATGGATGGATATTTGGATGGATGGATGGATGGATGGAATGATGGATGGATGGAATGATGGATGGATGGATAGACAGATAGGTCAGTAAAGCTAATTGTAGCAACACTTGAATAATGGGCTATTAATGTATTTACTAAAATTATGTCTGAGTAATCTTGTGAGGAATTAATTAATCATAGTTCAGCATTTAATAGTGCACTATTATAATCCACAGTTGTGCTTGTTAACATTAGCTAATGCACAAAAACTAACCTTAACTTAAAGGGCACCTAGGTTACCTCTTTTTTCAGATTTAATACGAGTCTTTTGTGTCCCCAGAATGTGTCTGTGAAGTTTCAGCTCAAAACACCCATCAGATTATTTATTAGAGCTTTTATAAGTTTCTCTTTTACACTTTTTTGCACCAGGTGGCGGTTTTGTTGTACTGCACCTTTAAGAGTAGTCCTCCCCGACCACCGTTTCTACATGCCTTAATCTCCTCCCTCGGCTGCGTCAGACAACAGACAGATTTAAAGGAAGCAGATCTCACGTAGCGTTTGTGAGAAATACTACAGTAAGAACTTTACCAATGAGTATTTGATGCATTTATTGTGGAGTTCCAATGACGAGTCGCACACAATGTCGTTACAAAGTTCACACACACACACACACACAGACCGCGCGCACTCTTTTCCCATGCATATGTGACAGGATACAGGTTAATCTCCACTGCTGTATGGATATCTGTTATCTTAATGTACAAAATAAACCTAAATTAACGTCCACAAACGGGATTGAAGCGTCTTCCTTTATAATTGTTCTGACACGCGGCTGTGCTGATGAAGTAAAGCTGAAGTAAATCACTGTAATTCATGACACACATGCTCTGTTTTAAAACATGTTAAACTTGTGAAACTCACTCTTGATCACATTTGATGATGATTGATGATCCTAGTGAACTGAACACACCTTTTATTCCCGGCTGCTTTGCGCTCATCTGTTCTTGTTTATATGATTATACACGTGACTACCGGGACATGTTAATGCGCGCAGCTGTCAATCAATATTGGTGGGCGGGGGACCGCTCTCCTACATAAAGTTGCGGTCGATCTGAAAACCGCTCCAATTGGTCCACCATTTTTATGTTGTTAAATTGAAAAAAAAAGCACTGGGTGTGCTTATATCACCCCAATATGACAGTCTATACACCATACATGCACATATGTCTGTCTAAACAGCTTAAAAAGTAGATTTTTCACCATAGGTGCCCTTTAAATAATGTTAACAAGATCAATACCGTAATAAATTAATTCATTCGTTTTCCTTTGGCTTAGTCCCTTCCTCATCAGGGGTCGCCACAGCGGAATGAACCGCCAACTAGTCCAGCATATGTTTTACACAGCGGATGTCCTTCCAGGTGCAACCCAGTACTGGAAAACACCCATACACACTCATTCTCACACACACACACTCATACACTACGGCCAATTTAGTTTATTCAATTCCCCTATAGCACATGTTTTTGAACTCTAGAAGAAACCGGAGCACCCGGAGGAAACCCACGCCAACACGGGGAGAACATGCAAACTCCACACAGAAATGCCGGCCAGGACTTGAACCAGCAACCTTCTTGCTGTGAGGAGACAGTGCCAACCACTGAGCCATTTATAAAGTAGCTTACAATATTACAGAGCAGTGTTTCTCAACTGGTGGGTTGCGGAGTGTGTGTGGTCAAAAAAAACAACAAATGTTACATTTTTTACTTATTTTGCTTATAACGGACTTTTATTTTGAAATGTGCACGCAACAGCTGTACCGTTTGACATGTGATATATATATATATATATATATTTTTTTTTTTTTACATCAGTTACCTGTAACTATTAACTTCCACAACAAAAGGAAAAAGAAATACTTTGTCAATGTTCTCAGTGTAAGTCAATGGTTACAGGTTTCCAGCTTTCTTCAAAATATCTTCTTTTGAGTTCAACAGGAGGAAAAAAAGGCAAACCGGTTTGTAACAAGTAACGTTTGAGTAAATGATGACTGAGTTATTTATTTATAGTTATATGAACTGAACTTAAACACTACAAACTGAATTACACTGTTCCTATTTACTATTTACTGTGACCTTTTATGTGAAGCTGCTTTGACACAATCTACATTGTATAAGCGCTATACAAATAAAGGTGACTTGAATTGAATTATATTTTCATTTTTGGGGGAAAACTACCCATTTAAAAAAACAAATTAAACAAACTTGTTCATTTTAAAAGGAGATGCTAATAGTCTAATCCTACTTAATGATTTATGTTTAGCTAATAGTCCCCCTCCCCCAGCAGCCTCAGTGATTGGCTGTATGTATACAGCATGTAGCTTATGTAATTATTTTAATACTGAAAAAAGAGTCAATCAAGATAGTTACAGCACTTTAGTTCACTTTTATTTAGTTAACTCAATAGAGCATGTGCATACATGGAAATACAGCTTTTTAACTTTACTGGCTTATTACTTTACATTTATAGGTTCCTTTAAACATCAATCAGCCATTATTTTTGATTGTCACATTCGTGCATGCTTGTTTTAAACCAAACTATTAGGAGTCTTCTGTTGTCACTATTATATGCTAGTAGTTACCCTTTTAAATTGCATATTGTTAGGAGATATACGAGTAGTGTTTGCCTCGTCATTTTTAGTGTTATATATAGTGTCGTTCCCTGTAGCGGTAGGCACGATTAAGACAAATGTGAAACTGTTTTACAGGGGCGATTTTAGGATTTTCATTTTAGGGCGGATCAGGAACAGATCATTTTGGGGTAAACAAAGAAAAAGGTATATACATTTACACACATATAAGTAAGAATTTAAAATAATACACTAAAATTAGAGAAGTTTAATCAGGAAAATAAGTGAGTATACTGAGGGTATACGCAATTATTGATCCTCAGAAGTGGTAATACCCAAACAGCTCATGGAAAAAAGTAAGCATACTGAGTATAGGTGCGTATAGCAAGGACTATACCACTGGTCGCGGCTTGATGACCATGTAAAAATGTGGGTCCCATGGCCAGACCAGTTGAGAACCACTGTTATAGAGTATATTAAAGGTGTATTTGACAGTGGTATCAATTATAATAGTGTAGTGTAATTTGAATTACAAATGTAAATAAAAGAGTGATTTTAATTTAAGCAAATGTATATATTTTTATTATTTAATTTGATCAAATTTACAAAAAAAAAGTTAAATAAAAAAAGTAGTTTTATTTAATTTAAAAATATGGTCATTTAAATGATTTCGCTGAATATTTTAGCTGGTCAAATCTGAAGGTGCTGTCCTGAAACCCTTGTTAAATGACAAGTACCATATGGAATATTTCTGTGAACGTCATGATTTTGTGTATTTGTCCAGTGATTGCCCTCTGCTGGACAGATGGTACTACTGACGATAACTCTGTGTTTGTGTGTGTGTGTGTGTGTAATGAACAGTCTGACAGTGAGAGTCAGCAGTGTTTATTAGTGTTGTGCATGTGCAGGATTTTCAGCTGTCAGAAACACTCACAGGCGTCGCTTCAGAAACACTTCTCTGATACGCACAAACCTGCAGCACTCCTGAAACACACACACACAAATAATATACACACTATCAAAACTGGGGAAACTCCTGAAACACACACAGCAACATACACAGATCAAACTACCAAAATACAAAGACACACAGACGCAACATGCACAGATAAAACTGCTGAAATACACACACACATAATACACACAGATAAAACACACCATAAGAACTGAGGAAACTGTTGAAACACACACAGCAACATACACAAATCAAACTACCAAAATACAAACACACACACACAAAACACGCAACATGCACAGATAAAACTACTGAAACACACAAAACATAATACACACATATAAAACACACCATCAGAACTGAGGAAACTCCTGAAACACACACATTACAATAACATACAAAGATAAAACTACCAAAATACAAACACACACAACACAAATGAGTCTCGAAGCACACAACATGCACAAACTAAACTAATTTTACAAAACAAATCACAAAACACACACACACACACACACACACACACACACACAAAATACAAAAAATTCTAAAACACACCCCAGATTTGTTTATAATCTTAAAACACACACACACACACACACACACACACTCAAAACTGTTTTTAAAATCAGAAACACACAGACGGGTTGTTTTGAAATACACAAAAAATTGATACACACACACACACACACCAAACCATCACAAAAAACACCTGAAACAAACACACACTTCTGAACAGCCAGTGTTAGAAATGCAAAGAACAAAAAAAACACACACACACCATCAACACTGAGGAAAACCCTAAAACACACACATAGTACACACATAATAAAACACACCATCAAAACTGAGGAAACTCCTGAAACACACAACAACCCACACAGATAAAACTACCAAAATACAAACAAACACGTACAACAACAAGCACAGAAAAAACTACCAAAACACAAACAAAACTCATTTTACAACAAACAAAAAAATACACACAAAACACACACACACACACGAAAAAAAAATCCTGAAGCACATCCCAGATTTGTTTAAAATCTTGAAACACACACACACACAACAGCTTTAAAAGTTCGAAACACACATACGGGTTGTTTTAAAATACACAAAAAATTGAAACACACACACACACCAAAACCATCACAAAAACTCACTTCTGGACAGCCATTGTTAGAAATGCAAATAACAAAAAAACACACACACACACA
This sequence comes from Danio aesculapii, assembly GCF_903798145.1. NCBI lineage: Eukaryota > Metazoa > Chordata > Actinopteri > Cypriniformes > Danionidae > Danio > Danio aesculapii. Next base: position 3,893,830 of record NC_079456.1, on the reverse strand, counting down.
CACACCATCAAAACTGAAGAAAATCCTAAAACACACAACAACCAACACAGATAAAACTATCAAAAATACAAACACACACACACACACACACACACACACGAAATAAAAAATCCTGAAATACACCCAGATTTGTTTACAATCCTGAAACACACACACACACACACACACACACAACAGATTTTAAAAATCCTAACACACAGAACAAGACAGTCAAAACACAAAGTTGTTTTAAAATACACAAAAAATTTAAACACACACACACACACACACCAAAACCATCACAAAAAACTCCTAAAACAAACACACACTTCTGGGACAAAACCCTGAGCTCAGAAGATCCTCGAGCCCTGGGCTCCCTCCTGTTAGTAGGGCGAGAGGGGAGTTTGAGCTGAGGTAGATCTCGAGAACTCACCTGACATGTTATTGGCTAATGACAGATTATAGGGATAGTTATATAGAGATATGCTGCTTACTAAGAGCTCATCTACGGTGCCTATTTGATTTGCTCAATTTACTTATAGCGCTTGTTTTTGGACTGTGGGAGGAAACCAGGGGAAACCCACGCGAGCATGGGGAGAACATGCAAACTCCACACAGAAATGTCGACTGGTCCAGTGAGGACTTTTAATCAGTGACATTATTGCTGTGAGGCTACCGTGCTAATCACTGGACCAACGTGTCGTCTAGAAAAAGGGAGGAGAAGTAGGGATGGAAGGGGGGATTCTTCAAGATGGAGAGACTGAGGTAAGAAACTATGGTTATTCATAGTAAGTTAGGAATCGTTTGATTGGTGAATCATGAATTGGCTAATGCTGGGTCAGCCGTGGTCAATCATAAGCATGTGATCCTCTTGAAATTGGTTTATGAATAAACTTCAGGTATTATGAAGACTGACCTGCAGCGAGAGCCAGAATGACGGAGATCCAGCCCAGAATGAAGGACCAGGAGAAACGCCAGTCGATGTAGCGCCGGCCGAAGTAGCTGATGGTCATTCCTGTGTAGATGGACAACGCCAGCAGAGCCAGAAACCCTGAAACACACACACACACACACACTAGAAACACAGAACATATACAGCCGGCTCTCTGGAATACTTGATTCTGATTGGTCAATCATGACATTCAGGCTACAAATCATCGTGACTATATATACAGTTGAAGTCAGAATTATTAGCCCCCCTGAATTATTAGCCCCCATGTTTATTTTTTTTCCCCAATTTCTGTTTAACGGAGAGATTTCTTCAGCACATTTCTAATCATAACAGTTTTAATAACTCATCTCTAATAACTGATTTATTTTCTTTGCCATGATGACAGTAAATAATATTAGACTAGATATTCTTCAAGACACTTCTATACAGCTTACAGTGACATTTAAAGGCTTAACTAGGTTAATTAGATTAACTAGGCAGGTTATGGTAATTAGGCAGGTTATTGTATAACGAAGGTTTGTTCTGTAGACTATCAAAAAAGAAAAACAGCTTAAAGGGGCTAATAATATTGACCATAAATTGAATTTTCAAAAATTAAAAACTGCTTTTATTCTAGCCGAAATAAAACAAATAAGACTTTCTCCAGAAGAAAAAATATTATCAGACATACTGTGAAAATTTCCTTGCTCTGTTAAACATCATTTGGGAAATATTTTAAAAAGAAAAAAAAATTGAAAGGAGGGTTAATAATTGTATAAAGATGGATATAGATTCATTCCACAATTGCAATGTTGAGCTGGTTTATGGGGACCCATCTTGTGTCCTTGTAATTCAAAACAGTTGAAGTCATGATTATTGGGGTATTTTCAGATTCAAATCTTGTCACTGGTGTGCTGTGAGGGTTGGGTTTATGTCTAAGGCTATATAAAAAGTCGTCTACTGTATAAAATACATTATAAATATAGAGAGGTCCTCATAAACCAAAATGTAGAAGTGTTAATTATTCACCCTCCTGTGATTTGACTTTTTAGAAATATTTCCGAAATGGTGTTTAAAAGATTTCAGATATATATATATATATATATGTGTGTGTGTGTGTGTGTGTGTGTCACTGAAGTCTTGTCGCCAATCCAAGTTTTAGGACCACAAATAATAACTTGACTTCGAGTTGATCATTAGGTATCAGAAGTGGCTTATATGAAAGGTAAAGGCCTCTAGATTACACTTATTTTACCCAATTAAATATGATCATGCCTTGATTTTTAACTATTTCATTAGGACAGTGCGGTCTGACTTTACTTAAACAAAAGTCTGGTCACTGAACCTTCAATAATGTCCAGTATAGAATATGTGGTCATGCTGTAGTAGAAACAGAATGAATATTGTGTCTGACTCCATCATGAGCTTGGAGGACTGCATCCATACATCTCTGACATGACTCAAATCACTGATTAATAAAGTCATCTGGAATGGCAAAGAAAGCATTCTTGCAGGACTCCCAGAGTTCATCAAGACTCTTTGGCTTCCTCCTCCATCTTACCCCAGACATGCTCAATAATGTTCATGTCTGGTGACTGGGCTGGCCAATCCTGGAGCACCTTGACCTTCTTTGCATTCAGGAGCTTTGATGTGGAGGCTGAAGCATGAGGAGCAGCACTATCCTGCTGAAGAATTTGCCCTCTCCTGTGGTTTGTAGTGTAATGGGCAGCACAAATGTCTTGATACCTCAGGCTGTTGATGTTGATCATCCACTCTGCAGATCTCTCGCACGCCCCTATACTGAATGCAACCCCAAACCATGATCTTTCCTTCACCAAACTTGACTGATTTCTGTGTGAATCTTGGGTCCATGCGGGTTCCAGTAGGTCTTCTGCAGTATTAGTGATGATTGGGATGCAGTTCAACAGATGATTCATCATTAAAAAAAATAAATAAATCAACCGTGTGCCACTTATCCAAATGATCAACTAGAAGTCAAGTTATTATTTGTTGCTCTTACAACTGAGATTGATGACAAGACTTTTGTCAGGTAGTATGCATGTGCATATATATATATATATATCTGTGTGTGTACAGGTGTGTGAGTGTGTCTGAGTATAAGAGCATGTGCATATATGAGTGTGTCTGACCGGAAAGTAGCAGTGTGATTCTTCCAGTCTTCACTCTTCTGCTTCTGGCTCTTTTGGACGCTGTGAGCCCCAGCAGGACTCCAGTGAAGCAGCTCAGCACTGACAGCAGCATGAAGGCCCGCGTGGCATCCCAGAATGCTGCGGGGCACACACACACACACATCATCTTCATCAGTACCCATACTTACAGTCCCTAGGACCAGATTTTTATTGTGTTCGGATACAGAAAATCATAGGTGGTTTTATGGGATAGTTGCACAAGATGGCGCCGGTAAGCTTCTGAGACGCGCGTTTATTTCCGGTTGTGTAGAACTATGAAGGAAGAGGTGAAGATTTCCCATTTCGTTATTAAAAATGAGCATGTTTAAAATAATAAATACAAAGTAGTTTATCGTGGACAGGAGAGGACATCCTCACTACATTGCTAAATACCTCAGTGCGCTAATTTGCTTTCATTCTTTCCCTGTTGATGCTGAAGTTCGTGCTCAGCAGAGGCGCAAAAAGGGGGTATGCAGTATATGCGGCGCATAGGTGCGCCACACATGGGGGGGCGCCATTGTGTCAAAACTATTTTTGAAATTATCCTTACTAAAAGTTTCAAATAATCCAAATAAATAAATATTTTTTGTTTAAAATATTTATTTTGCGTTCGTTTTATACAAGTATATAATTGTATTTTATTAAATAAAGAAAATCATACTTCCCCTCCCCCTCTGTTGACCATTTGATTGATTCATTGCAGCTGGATAAAAAAAATTGAAACTAATATTTGGGTTAAAAAATTCCCCTATATAAATTATATATTATATTATATTCCCCTATATATTATAAAATCCATAATTTTACAGTTTATTTCCGGCAGCTGGGGTGCCAGAAAAGAAGTAAAATAATAGCCGTTAAATTACAGAAATATACCGTAAAATAACGAATATTAAATTACAGAAATTTGCTTAAGTTAAAATTTTTGGTACATTTCTGTAATTTAATATCTGTTATTTTTTGGTACATTTCTGTAATTTAATATCTGTTATTTTACGGTACATTTCTGTAATTTAATATCTGTTATTTTTCGGTACATTTCTGTAATTTAATATCTGTTATTTTACGGTACATTTCTGTAATTTAATATCTGTTATTTTACGGTACATTTCTGTAATTTAATATCTGTTATTTTACGGTACATTTCTGTAATTTAATATCTGTTATTTTTCGGTACATTTCTGTAATTTAATATCTGTTATTTTACGGTACATTTCTGTAATTTAATATCTGTTATTTTACGGTACATTTCTGTAATTTAATATCTGTTATTTTTTGGTACATTTCTGTAATTTAATATCTGTTATTTTTCGGTACATTTCTGTAATTTAATATCTGTTATTTTACGGTACATTTCTGTAATTTAATATCTGTTATTTACGGTACATTTCTGTAATTTAATATCTGTTATTTTACGGTACATTTCTGTAATTTAATATCTGTTATTTTTCGGTACATTTCTGTAATTTAATATCTGTTATTTTTCGGTACATTTCTGTAATTTAATATCTGTTATTTTACGGTACATTTCTGTAATTTAATATCTGTTATTTTACGGTACATTTCTGTAATTTAATATCTGTTATTTTTCGGTACATTTCTGTAATTTAATATCTGTTATTTTACGGTACATTTCTGTAATTTAATATCTGTTATTTTACGGTACATTTCTGTAATTTAATATCTGTTATTTTACGGTACATTTCTGTAATTTAATATCTGTTATTTTTCGGTACATTTCTGTAATTTAATATCTGTTATTTTTCGGTACATTTCTGTAATTTAATATCTGTTATTTTTCGGTACATTTCTGTAATTTAATATCTGTTATTTTTCGGTACATTTCTGTAATTTAATATCTGTTATTTTTCGGTACATTTCTGTAATTTAATATCTGTTATTTTTCGGTACATTTCTGTAATTTAACGGCTATTATTTTACTCTTTTTCCGGCACCCCAGCTGCTGGAAATAAACCGTAAAATTACGGATTTTTTTTTACAGTGTATGTATCATATAGATACATCGGCCCCTTTGGTAATGTTTTTTGCTCAAAACTATTTTAGTTTTAGTTACAAAAAAGTTTGGCGATAAAATAGAACATCTCAGGGCAGTTTGTCTTTGTTTATTTTTTACACTAAACATTTAACAGTCTTTTTTTATTTAACTTTGTGAAAGGTGTAATAGCAGTCTCAGTCAATAATTCATGCAAAGACAAATCTTACACCTCTCACAGTAAGCATTTGAGAAGTGATTGCATGTTTAAGTTATGTTGCCCTTTAGGACTCCCAGATCTATAATTTTGTTTTGACAAATGTCATACAAAAGCAAGGCATGTCAAGGTGCTATACTCATTTAGTGAGGAAAATGAAATCATTTGGGGTGGGATGAGATGTAATTCTTTGACTCATCACATGCTTAGTGTAATTATACTTTTACTACTTCATATAGTTTAAGTTGTGTTTAGAACTTCTAAATGTATTTGTTTAAAGCATGTTAAGGAAAGGGGGGGCAAAACTTGAACCCGCATACCCCTCACTAAAATTGCAGTTGCGCCCCTGGTGCTCAGTGGTTACTCAGATTTTGTTGGGATGACTTCAGTCCTACAAAACCTACTAGTGTGTAGTGTACGTCCTAAAGATAATTTTGCTTTGACACCTGGTGGACTGAGAAAACCTGTCTTTATGCATGGAACAACTATACTCTTCCCACACCGAGAGTTTGGGATCATCAAAGATGCTCCGTCCCAGAGACATCTCCATCTGACTGCAAGATGAGCGAACCACAAGCGGCACCTGATGTTTATACATCATCACTATGGCTGCTTCTCAATATGCGTTTGTTTGCTGAAATTCATATTAAAGTCTGCTTTATTTATATTGTGCAACATTCATTTGTAAAGTCTTTATGTAAAGCATATATTTCGAAAAGGGGAAAAACAATACATCGCTGAATATGAGTGCTGCAATGATTAAATAATTTTCCATTAATAACGTATAAAGGTCATGTGACCATCAGGAAGAACGCAGCATCTCATTTCTCAGAGGACGCGTTCTCTGTTCTCGCGGTCTCCCGAGTTCGTTCTTCTGAGGAAACCTAGCAAGACCGGTCTTCACAAGAACACTGTGTTCTTGGACTTGAGAAACAGTCTGTATGTACATGTTTATGTGCAGTTGAAGTCAGAATTATTAGCCCCCCTGTGTATTTTTTCCCCCAATTTCTGTTTAGCATTTCCAAACATAATAGTTTTAATAACTCATCTCTAATAACTGATTTATTTTATCTTTGCCATGATGACAGTAAATAATATTTGACAAGATATTCTTCAAGACAGCTTAAAGTGACACTTAAAGGCTTAACTAGGTTAACTATGCAGGTTAGGGTAATTAGGCAAGACTATTGAAAAAAATATAGCTTAAAGGGGCTAATAATTTTGACCTTAAAATGGCTTTTAAAAAATTAAAAACTGCTTTTATTCTAGCCGAAATAAAACAAATAAGACTTTCTCCAGAAGAAAAAAGATTATCAGACATACTGTGAAAATTTCCTTGCTCTGTTCAACATCATTTGGGAAATATTTAAAGAAGAAAGAGAAATTCAAAGGGGGGCTAATACTTCTGACTTCAACCGTATATAAGTGCAAATATAATTTGTGAACACACCTTGTGTTTTATAATCGAGTATCTGTGTGTTCAAACATATCTTGTGAGTAACAGGCAAAACTCATATTGATGGAGTTTGTCTAATGTGTGTGTTATGCAGGTATGTTGACTAATATCTAAAAGCACTAATGCTGTAGTGAATGATTATTATATTTTATTTAAGGAAGGTTATTTATTGTGTTATTACTATTATTTCTATTTGCAATCTGTGAGATAATATACATCTCATATGTATGTATGTTGTAACGTGCGAGCGTTTATTGAGAGCTTGTGCTCTTGACTGTTGTCTGTTGAGGAGAGGCAAAACTGAGACTCAACTGATATTGAGCGAGATTGCCTAATTGTGTGTGCTATGCAGGGGAGAAATAAAATCACCTCAGCGTGACCATATTTGTGTGGAGCTTCTTTTTAATAATAAAAAATTTATTATAACACAACGCAGAGAAACGACCGCCACAAAAAACCATGATCCCAACGTAAATTGAGTAACCACTGAGCACGAACTTCAGAATCAACAGGGAAAGAATGAAAGCAAATTAGCGCACTGAGGTACACAGCAACGTAGTGAGGATGTCCTCTCCTGTCCACGATAACCTACTTTGTTTTAAACATGCTCATTTTTGGTAACGAAAATGGGAAATCTTCACCTCATCCTTCATAGTTCTACACAATCATAGACTGTAAAATATATGGACGTAGCATCCGTGACGTCACCCATAGGTTTCTGAACACTGCAAAAGAAGCTACAAGTAGGCGCGGCCAACCGTCGCCATTTTGTTCGCGCGTCATCGCACTCATGGCGGGATACCAAACAAGGGCAAAGAGGCGGAGAGTGAGCGGAGCTACAGACACCTGCTGGCACTTTGCTTAGACCTGGCAGACAGACTTTACTTTGGGAGAAACGCTTAATACTTCATTACCTGCGACTCGTTTGTGTTCTGACCACATGTGCTTGGCTGTACACTATATCAATAAAGTGATTAGACTTTCAAAAACACTGTTGTAACACATTGAGCCACTAAACATTGCTCTTATGACGTTTTTCAACAGGAGGAAAACGCAAATTACTTCCAAACACTTCAGATATAGTGTGTGTGTTAGTAAATGCAAGACTATTGATGAACTCCAGCACAACACTGTATGAAGACGCTTCAGATGACTGTTCTAGAGCCTACAGCTAATCAATCTGTCACATTCTGGAGTGCTTTACGGGTCTAAAGAAAAATATTAATGATAAATGATCTTAAATAAAACAAATACATTTATAGAGATGGTATACAAGTATATAACTTTACTCACATGGGAAACAGAGGCCACGTGAATGGTTTGTGAGCACAATTAAGTGCACACAGCATCCCATATCATCTGATAATTGTAAGAAATAAGTCCAAAAGGCAGCTGACTGTGTAAAGCCACATAAAACAACACAAAAATACGATGAATATGCCGAGATCAGTGGCTAATCTGCCGGATTCAGCTGAGGTGAAGTGACGGCGACCAGCGAGACCTAGCTGTCACTCAAGTGGCCACGCCCTTAATGATGCAAACTTAATATAACCTAAAATAAAGGAAATGGATGAGTTCTAAAAAAATTCACCCCCCTCACAGTTGTCATGGAGGGTAATAATAGCTATATGAACCAAAATCGTTCCAGGCTGTAAACACCTTTTTTTCTGCTGTGAAGTTGGCCATTCTAACAGCGGGCTCAATTGCAATTTGCTCTATTATGGAGCCAGGACTAGCGGAATTTTGATGAATTGCAGTTTCAGTTACTTCCGTATTGGCTTCCCGAGGGAGAGCGGGAGGTTGCCGCTTGTATACAACACTTGGAAGCTCACCGGCGCCATCTTGTGCAACTAGCCAATTTTATATAGGTTTGTTGTACTTGGTTTCCGCTTAATAATCACCTTAATTTCAAAACTGCATATTTACTTGTTATCTTTGACTAATACTAAAATTTGTTTGATGATCTGAAATAGTAAGGGGGCAAACTAATTTTCACACCATTGTATATATCTCACTAGTGTAGCCAGAAAAAAAGTCTGCATGTGCCTTAGAAATACTAGGTGTGCCACATCTATTTTTCATGAAAATAAATAAATAAATCAATTACATCACAATAAATTAAGTTAATTAGCATGGAAATCTGTTCAAATCACAAGATAAATATATACAGAGAGAAAGAGAGTAAAATGTTAACTTATAATGTTAAGCATCTGATAACAGTACTTTGAAATTTCATATTGAATTTGCAATATTGTCATAAAGCACTTTGCTTTTATTTAATTAAGAAATGTTGTAATTGGTTGTGATTCAAATATTGATTTAACTCATTAACACAATCATAAATGCTAAATCCAGAGAAACAGATTTTGCAGGAGGTCTTACAGCTGTATTGGTTGTAAATGAGTTAAATGTGTGTGTGTGTGTATGTGTATGTGTGTGGTTCTCACCAACGGTCAGCGTGTGGGCGTGGCATCTGCGATTGATGCAAAACCTCCAGAGCCCCTGATTGGCTGCGTTCCCCGAGTAGCGATACTGCATCCAATAGTCTGTGGCGGTGGAGATGATGAGGAGCACGAGGGCCGCCACACCACACAGTGAGGCCCCGCCTACCAGAGTGAAGACCATCAATCAGACGCGGCGTCCTAAAAACACACACACACAAAAACATACTGAGGCCCCGCCCACCAGAGTGGCAACTGCATAGCAATGAGGCAACAACCAATCAGAACACTTTAGTAAACACATAACGAGCCGAAAACCAATCAGAACACTTTTGTAAACGCATAACAAAGAGGCAAAAACCAAGCAGAACACTTTAGTAACTACGAAACCCTAACAATCCATCAGAATTCTTTAGTAGCTTCAATCAGAATACTTTTTAGTAACCACATAATGAGACAACCAATCAAAACGCTTTAAAAACTGCATAACAAGCCAACAACCAATCAGATCACTTTAGCAACTGCCTAACGAGTCAACAACCAATCAGAGCACTTTAGTAACCACATAACAACCAATCAGAACACTTTAGTAACTGCATAACGAGTCAACAACCAATCGAAACACTTTAGGTCACCACATAGCAGAGCCAATATCCAATCAGAACACTTTAGTAACTGTATAACAAGTAAACAACCAATCAGAACACTTTAGTAATCGCATAAGGAGTCAACAACCAATCAGAACACTTTAGTAACCACATAGCAGAGCCAACATCCAATCAAAACACTTTAGAAACAACACAGCAACGAGCAAACAACCACTGAGAACATTTTAGAAACTCCATAGCAATGACCCAACAACCAATCAGAACACTTCTGTAGCTCCTTAACAATGGTCAAACAACCAATCAGAACACTTCAGTAACTCCATAGCAACGACCCAACAACCAATCAGAACACTTAAGTAACTCCATAGCAATGACCCAACAACCAATCAGAACACTTTAGTAACTATATACAGAGTCAACAACCAATCACCAATCAGAACACTTCAGTAACCGCATAACAAGTCAACAACTAATCAGAACACTTTAGAAACAGCATAGCAACAAGCCAACAACCAATCAGAACACTTTAGTAACCAAGCAACAACAAGCTAACAACTAATCAGAACACTTCAGTAACTGCCTAACTAGTCAACAACCAATCAGAACACTTCAGTAACAGCATAACAAGTCAACAACCAATGAGAACACTTAAGTAACTGCATAACAAGTCAACAACCAATCAGAACACTTCAGTAACTGCATAACAAGTCAACAACCAATCAGAACACTTCAGTAACCGCATAACAAGTAAACAACCAATCAGAACACTTCAGTAACCTCATAACAAGTCAACAACCAATCAGAACACTTCAGTAACTGCATAACAAGTCAACAACCAATCAGAACACTTTAGTAACCGCATAACAAGTTAACAACCAATCAGAACACTTTAGTAACCGCATAAGTCAACAACCAATCAGAGCACTTCAGTAACTGCATAACAAGTCAACAACCAATCAGAACACTTTAGTAACCACATAACGAGTCAACAACCAATCAGAACAATTTAGAAAGTGTATAACTAGTCAACAACCAATCGGAACTCTTCAGTAACCCCATAACGAGTCAACAACCAATCAGAGCACTTCAGTAAGCACATAACGAGTCAACAACCAATCAGAGCACTTCCGTAAGCACATAACAAGTCAACAACCAATCAGAACTCTTCAGTAACCACATAACGAGTCAACAACCAATGAGAACACTTTAGTAACCGCATAACAAGTCAACAACCAATCAGAACACTTCAGTAACTGCATAACAAGTCAACAACCAATCAGAACACTTCAGTAACCTCATAACAAGTCAACAACCAATCAGAACACTTCAGTAACCTCATAACGAGTCAACAACCAATGAGAACACTTCAGTAACCGCATAACAAGTCAACAACCAATCAGAGCACTTCCGTAAGCACATAACAAGTCAACAACCAATGAGAACACTTCAGTAACCTCATAACAAGTCAACAACCAATCAAAACACTTCAGTAACCTCATAACAAGTCAACAACCAATCAGAACACTTCAGTAACCGCATAACAAGTCAACAACCAATCAGAGCACTTCCGTAAGCACATAACAAGTCAACAACCAATCAGAACTCTTCAGTAACCACATAACGAGTCAACAACCAATGAGAACACTTTAGTAACTGCATAACAAGTCAACAACCAATCAGAACACTTCAGTAACCGCATAACAAGTCAACAACCAATCAGAACTCTTCAGTAACCCTATAACGAGTCAACAACCAATAAGAACACTTTAGTAACCGCATAACAAGTCAACAACCAATCAGAACACTTTAGTCACCACAAAGCAGAGGCATCATCCAATCAATTTACTATTTATTTACCAATAACTATTGCAGCACTAGCTTCAATCTGAGGTAGAACTCAACACTTCCCTCCCTCTATACTAGTTACTGTACTCTCTACTGTACTAGTGGCCTTGTTGTGCAGTGAGAGCAGCTCTGGCCGTGTTCCTCCTGCTGAACAATAGTGCTGCTGTGAATCAGCATTTGGCTCCATCAGTCCTGCTTCATCTGTTTCTAACATGATCATCATCAGAGCGTCTGAAAGACAATCGTCTGCGCAGCACTAACTGAATCAGCACATTACACAGCCCAGCTTAACCATCACAAACACACACACACATACAGAAACACACACACAAACAAACACACACACACACACACACATACAGAAACACACACACATACAGAAACACACACACACACACACACACACTCACTCACTGCCAGTCATAAAAACCCACACACACTTATTGACATAAATATACACTTACTGACACACAAATACAGAAACACACACACAAATAGATTTACTCACACACACTGCCACCAAACACACACTCACTCACTCACTCACTGCCGGTCAAACACACACGCACACAAATACACACACAGAGACACAAATAAACAAGACAGAAACATACAAATACACACACAGACACAGAAACACACATTCACTCAAACCAAACACACACACAAACACAGAAACACAAACACACACATTTACACATTGCCTCCAAACACACATATACTCACTGACAGACACACAAATTCAGAAAAACACACATTCACTCACTGACACAAACACACACACACAAACACACACACACACACACACACAGACACACTCAAATTCACACACTACTACACAAACACACATACAAAAATACACACACTGACTCTCTCACTGACACACTAATACACAAATACACACTCATCCACAGACAACTACAGACAGACACACACTCACTGCCACAAATAAAAAACACACTCTGACACATACACACAAATACATAAACACACACTCACTGACACAAATATGTACACAAAACTACACACTTACTGACAAAAATAAACACACTCAAACTCTATCACACACACACACACACACACACACACACACAGTCACACACAAATACATAAACACTAATGTGCACACACAACTACACACACATTCACTTACTGACAAAAATAAACACACTCAACTTTTCTAACACACACACTCACCGACACAAATATGTACACAAAAACTACACACTCACTGACAAAAATAAACACACTCAAACTCTATCTCTCACACACACACACACACACACACACACACACACACACAAATACATAAACACACACTCACCGACACAAATATGTACACAAAAACTACACACTCACTGACAAAAATAAACACACACTCCAACTCTATCTCTCTCACACACACACACACACACACAAATACATTAACACTAATGTGCACATACAACTACACACATTCACTTACTGACACACATAAACACACACTCAACGTTTCTAGCGCACACACACACACACACAAATACATAAACACTAAAGTGCACACAAAACTACACACACATTCACTTACTGACAAAAATAAACACACACTCAACTTTTCTAACACACACACACACACACACACAAATACATAAACACTAATGTGCACACAAAACTACACACACATTCACTTACTGACAAACATAAACACACACTCAACTTTTTAGCGTGCACACACACACACACACACACACACACAAATACATAAATACTAATGTGCACACACAACTACACACACATTCACTTACTGACAAAAATAAACAACTTTTCTAGCACGCACACACACACACAAATACACATACACAGTCAAATACAAACTCAAGACACTAATACACACTCTCACTCATTCATACACATGCGCACACACACACAAAGTCAGTCTCTCAAAAACTCTCACACAGACTCACAAATACACATACTCACTGACTGACACATATACACACTCAAATTCTCTCTCTCTCACACACACACACACACACGCACGCACGCACGCACGCACGCACACACACACACACACACACACACACACACACACACACACACACACAAATACATACTGATGCAAATACAGACGTTCAAATACACAAACTCACACACACACACACACACACACACACACAAATTCACTTACTGACACAAATACACACACACACACATACACATAAATACACAAACTCAGACACAAATACACTCTCCCACACACACACACGCACGCACATACACACACAAATACATACTGATGCAAATACAGACGTTCAAATACACAAACTCACACACACACACACACACACACACACACACACAAATTCACTTACTGACACAAATACACACACACACATAAATACACAAACTCAGACACAAATATACACTAATACACACTCTCTCACACACACACACTGACACTATATACACATACACTTCGCTAGTCTCTTTAAAAAAAAACTCTCTCACACACAAGATTCACGAATACACATGCTCACTGACTGACACAAATACACACACACACTCATTAATACACACAAATGTCTCATTCAGAGACTGAAGAACGGCGCTATTCATCAACAAACCTGCCATAAACACACAGAAAACAACCCGGCGTTTGTCTGCAGCAATAAAACAACCTAAAGACAACAAACAAGTCAATTCAGCTCGACAAAGTCAAACACAAATGCACAACATCCAATAAAAGTGTGAAGAAAGTGTGTGTGAGAACTTGTTAGCATCACATGAACACGCACCTCTCTTTAACGGTCACACTCTCCCGCGAAGATTGCGCTCCGGGCGCGCGCGCCGAGCGTTTTTAAGGCCAGCGCGCGCGGCCTTCATTGTTCCGGCCACAATAGCGCGAAAGATCGAGTCAGGCATGTGAGATGTGAGGTAATCCGCGTTTTCCCCGCATCTGTGCCGCCGTTCACTCGATCTCTCCCGTCTCCTGCGTCACCGGCCCCGCGCGTGGGACATTCATGACGAGCGCGCGCCCTCGGGGGGACGTGCCCGTGCACCGGGGGGGATTCACAATAGGTCTGAAGGAGTTACAAACATCTCAACAGCACACAAAGGGGACATTTGCGTTTCAAAAAGTTACTTTACAAACTTAAAATGGGCTATGTGCACAGTGTTTATCAGACACAGGTGAAAAATAAACGTGACTTCAATTTCACAAGGTTCCTTTCACAGCATCAATGCTGTAAGTTAATTAAAATGTAATCAGTTAAATAGACTTAAGTTGTTCAAGCATAAAACAAGATGAAAACTGTTCAAATGCAAGTGTCAGTAAAAGCATCTGAGCGCAGAAACACCATTAAAAATACTGTGGTAAAATAAATGTCCATATTTTAAAGATATGATGCTGAACAATGGAATTTAATGTAGTGCTTCTTGTCCGGTCTGATACCCACTTTACACCATATATCAATCAGGCAATGAAGATCACTGATTTTTAAAGAAATAAGATCTTAAACGCAACCAATTTAAAATGGCGTAAAAGTTCACAGGAAGTGCTTGAGCTGGCTGACTGACAATTAAAAGTCCCGCTGATTGAGAATTAAAAGTTCCTTAGTGTCTAATTGAAAACATACTTGATTTTATTAATTTAGTACTTGCCAGACACAAATGATTAATAGGGTATTTGCCGAAGCATGCTAATAGGACTTTTAATTTGCCAGTAACCTGGGTTAAACGCTTCTGGTGAACTGTATGCAAATGCAAAATCAGCACGTTTAAGGTCTGTTTTCTTTAAAATCAGCGATCTCTACTGGCTGAGTGATATCAGATATAAAGTGAGTCTCAGGTTGTACAAGAAGCACTGCATTGAATTACATTTCCCCCGTCATGTCTTTATAATATGAGCATTTATTTCACCCCAGTATATTCAATGGAGCTTCTGCGCTAGCCGATCCTGATGGGTGCGTGCGAGTAAACGGCTTTTTGTCTCGTTTTACGCTGGAGCAACTAAACGAATGCCAAAGTCTGTTTAACTGATTGTATTTTAATTACATTACAACATCGATGCTGTAATAGGAACCTTATAAAATGGGAAGAAAGTCGCAATAAAAGGTCACTGGAAGTTTATCAGTATGGCAAAAACACTAGCTCGGCATATACCCTGTTTTATAACATTTCAACACTTGAAACTAAGATGACATTGCACCTGAGAATATTTATGTGTGAGAGAGAAAAACACAAGCTTTTAATCTCTCACACACACACTCACGGCCATCAACTCTGTCAACACCGTTAGCTCAAATGGGTAGCAGTAACAGAACTGACAATTTTACAACTTCTTAGTCAAAAGGTCGACTTGCTAGCATAAATGCTAAGAGCACACTTCACTAATGCATCTCATTTATTTGCATTTTAATGCAATATCACAATTATGAAATTCAGATTTTGAATTTGGAATTCAAACCTTTTGAGAACCTGTTTACGAAAGGCAAACCAATAGACACATGAGAACAGAAAAAGAGATTTTTTTGTGCTTTTTGCTAAACCAAATGATGCATACTTAATTTATATATTTAGATTTTTTAAATATTTGTACATAAATATGTGATGAATTAAACAGCAAAATTTATAGTTATTAGAAATGATTTAAAATTATGTTAAGAAATGTGTTGTAAAAATTTTTGTTAAACAGAAATTGGGGGAAAAAAAATAAACAGGGGGCTAATAATTCTGACTTCAACACTGTGTGTGTGTTTGTGTGCATATATATATATATATATATATATATATTCACACACACAAAACAGTTCTGTCTGGTTCTCGAATCTGATTGGCTGATAGCTGTGCAATATTCTGCAATATCAGCACTCGTACAGCCTCTTCACTCATGTATTACTCCACCCACATGACCAGCAGAGCAATAAACTCACTAGTTTGACAAATATTGCAGCTGTTGGACAACATCATGAACTTTTGAGGCTTTTTTTTAGGTGAGAATGTAGTTGTTTAGATTGCAACTGCAGTTTATTTATAAGGATAGAGCCTATTTTACATATTTATAATTTCTGAGATTCAGCGCATCGGCATCCATCAGCCTGTTATACTGAGCAAATCAATGAGGGTTGACATTCCGCCACTAGATTGTGACAGAGACCGCATAATAAAGCCCTTAGAGGAGAAAAACTCACCATAGATTTCAAACTACAGCTGATCACTATAAAACAGGTAAGTGACACTAAGTCGATGTCTCTCTTTTGTGTGTTGTAGTGCTGTATTTATACCATACTAATCTGCTAGTGTCTGCTTTGCTTTGGCTTTTTCAGGGTTAATTATTGTGATCCCCTGATTGCAGCAGAGAAATACTGGGAGATCTCTGTAGACTGATGGCATTTCATGCTGTTCAGCCTTATAATCTTAAAATGTCAGCAAAATCAGCTGTTTTATCATCACTTTAGACATTACACTAGATAATCATTCAAACACTAGCTCTAAAGTGACGTTTGTGAATGAGCAACGGTTTCAGCTGTTCTGACGTCAGCTGCAGATGTGAATAAATGGTGAAAGAAAGTAGTTCCTCTTACAAAAGGATTTTTAGACTCTCTGTGTTTGATTTTCAGTTTTATATACACGATTATGCCATCGAACTATTGTAAACACACAAGTAGCAGTGCGATATGGCTGTATATCGGCACTGGTGGGACTATAAGGCACCAATGCAATATAATGCACAATAATATTTAAAAATTATTTGAAGATTTCAATCCCCTAATATAATATAATATCAAAATGTGCATTTTATTCCACTTTTTATTTAAATAAAGAAATACTTTTTATTCCAGGGGCATTGCTAGACATAAAGCTCTACTGGGGCATCACCGAATATATATATATATTTTTTTTTTATTATTATTATTTTTTTAAATAAATATTTATTATAACTAAAAGTATTCTTGTTATTATACAATTATTATTCTAAATAATCTTAAATGTAACTGGAAAACAATGTTTAAACACAACTGGAGTGATATGCTAAGATTATTTAAAAGGTCTTTTGCATAAATATTAATTTCATTTGAATAAAATTCTATTGACAATTCAATAAATTACTAAAAAAAGATGTGTTATAGAATTATCTGTCGTCTTAGACTCGACACATGGCAGAGAATTAGGTTTATTAAGTCTTTACCGCTCTGACTCCTCATCCCTCCTTTTTGCCTCATACAAAATAAATCTATCAGGAGGCATGTTTAGTAAGATCACCGTCACATTGTTTAAACTTTAGTTCTGTCGACTAGCTAAACAAAAAAGGCTGTTACGCCGGTTTTACAACGCATGAGCGGCACGTGACAAGCAAGTAGCCTGCTTTTTTGGCGCATGTTAACTACCAAGACTCGCACCGACAGAAAAGCAGCGCGTGCGAGAGGCGCGCGGGTTCTCTGCGCACACGCGGAGATGCGTCAGTTTGCTTATTGATTAAACACATTGCTTTCACCAGCGTTGGTTCGGTTGCACATAGAGAATAACGTCTTTACTTCGGAATTACCACTCTTAATAAATACACTTGCATATGAAGTAAATCATATCTCAATGCATTTACTGGGGCACTGGAGATTTTTACTGGGGCACGTGCCCCAGTAAATTGGGTGTAGCGACGCCCCTGTCATTGTCTAAAGGCAGCTCCAGACTATTGGTAATATTGATAATCATCAAACAAATTAAATAAATGAAGGATAACATTGATATTTTCATATACACACACAAGTGAAATGAAATTATTATTATTATTATTATTATTAGCGAAAACCCTTTTTTTAAGCAAATCATTGATATGAAGATGAGTTGAAAAACTGAAGCGGAGAATTATGATCATTGTGATTGTGGAGGTGAAACACACACTATATTTAAAACTGGGTGAAACACTAAAATGTACCAAGAGAAAATTGGCATTTATTTAAAAATCTCACCAAGCAGATTCTTCCACATACATTGTGCCATCATGACTCTAGAAACATCATTAGCATACACCCATTAGCATAACATCATCATATACCACAAAATATATGAAAAACATCAAAACAAAGGCTGGAAAACATCAGATCCGTCTGTTTGAGGGTTCAGCCCTTGTTTATAATCATGTGTGTGGTAAAGTCTGAACGGAGCAGACTGTAATGATGAGCAGATTAGCAAACAGCGCTAATGCTCCAGTCAGCACGACACAGCTAAAGCTAAAGGATTCAGTCTGAATATGAGGCCACAATCGCGGTTCATCACTTCTTATTGGGACGGCCTTTTCCTGCCTTCATGCCCCGCCCTCCTTTAGGGCCACGCCCACCTTTCGTGCCTAAAAAGCATACGAAGCATAATTTCATTAACAAATATTATAATAATTACCGCTAATTAAAAAATATATACAGCTTTACATATCCCTCAAAAAGAATTTAATAATAGTAGTTATTATAATAGATATAAATATTGATGATGCAATATTTAAGCTAAAAGAATAGCTTTAAACATTAAATACCAAAAACGCTAGCATTATAAAAAATATTACAAAACTTTGTATCATTATTATAATTGTATAATAAATAATGTTTATAATTTAACTATTTAATACGTTAGGTAATATAATTAATAATGATATAACAATTTGCATTAACAATCAATTGAAAAACCACATTTGGAAATTAATAATAATTTTAGATCAATAATTTTTAGCAACAAGAAATCGTTTTAAAATTATAATAAAATTACACAGTAATTAAATAAAATAATACATTAATCATATTTCAAAATTAAAGTTAAAGCAATTATTATTATAATTCTTATAATGAAAAACATTTACTTAAAATGTAAACCCTTTTAAACGTGGAACACTTTAATGATTTGTTAATAAATAATGTTTTTGTTAATAAAATTAATATTATTTTATAAATAAAACAATGTAATAATTAATGCCGGGCAAAAATTAATCACGATTAATCGCATCCAAAATTAAAGTTTGTTTTGACATAACATATGTGTGTGTATTATATATATATATATATATTTATTTATTTATGATGTATATGGGGATCATGAAGATTATTCAAAACAATTGTGTTACACAGATATTTAAATTTATATATAATTTGTATCATACAAACATATTTTTTATCTCAATATAAAGATTTTTTCAAATATATGCTTGCAGGTGTGTATTTATTTATATATACACACACTTAAATTGTTAAAATCATGATTAATTTTTGCCCAGCACTAATAATACATTTTAAAAAGTAACATAATTAGTAATATTAGTAACAATTAACAATAATAAATTGCAAGTTACTTGTGGAAATTACTAGTATTTTTAGATATAAATAGCAGTAAGAAATTTAATTGTTTAAGAATTATAATCAAATTACATAGTAAATAAATAAAATCAATAATAAATAAATCATTTTATTATATAAATTATAGCAATTATTATTATTATTATTATTATTACTATTAAAAATGTTTTGAATGTTTATATGTAAACCCTTTAATATGTAGAAACATGATTGTTATAAACATTAACATTACTTTCTAAATAAAACTAAACTTTCCTAAATTAAAAAATGTATAAAAAACCCTTTTCTAAATAAAAAATATAATAATAATATTCAGATTTTTAAAAAAAATAGGACAGCCTTTCTCCACTTTCATGCCACGCCCTCTTTTAAGCCACACCCACCTTTTGATCCTCGCCCTCCTTTGCCCCGCCCCCGTTCGTCCTTCCTCTGCGCGGCTCTCGTGTCTTTCTTCATCCGCCCGTCGACGACCTTGAAGGCTCCTTTAACTCCAGCTGGACGGCGAACTCTGCGGCCGACGCCCTTCTTGGCCACAACATACGTCACTTCACGCTTCTCCTTCCCCACGCCGGCCTTCTTGTAGATACTGAAAGTAAAAATGATTGGTTTGAGTGAGCCGGGCATCATGGGAATGATGTACTTTAGTGTGTGTGCGTATTTCTGTGTCACGGTTTGCATATTCTTTTGTCCTAAATTGTGATGTCAAAAGTATCGAGTTCAGTACCGGTTCGAGTTCAGGGGTCGCCGCAGTGGAACAAACCGCCAACTCATCCAGCAAATGTTTTACACAGAAGATGCCCTTCCAGCTGCAACCCAGTATTGGGAAACGCCCATTCACACACACTCATACACTACGGCCAATTTAGTTAATCAATTCCCCTATAGCGCATGTGTTTGGACTGTGGGGGAAACCGGAGGAAACCCACGCCAACACGGGGAGAACATGCAAACTCCACACAAAAATGCCAACTGACCCAGCCGGGACTCGAACCAGTGACCTTCTCGATGTGTGGCCACAGTGGTAACCCTGAACTAAAGATGCTAAACTAAAATTTTAAAAAAAATGTCCCTTTCCTGCTAGCATTTGGACACGGATACATGATTTCAACGCAATGAAAGAAATGTGAATGATGTGACGAGATGACTGACAGGACTCGAAACTAAACAACAGAACAGCCCATTAATGAGCCAGTAGTTGCAAACGCTCCTGTTACACACTCAAACGTATGAACCTTTTGGTCAGAAACAGAGTACTTACTTTTAGGGTGTAGTAGAAATAGGTGATTTAGGACACAGCATGTGTGTGTGTGTGTGTGTGTGTGTGTGTGTCTGTGTGTTCAGACTGACCTCTTGAGCTGAGCCATCTTCTCTCGCTCTGAAATGTCCACTGTATTCACCACAGCTTCAGCTTTCTTCTTGGCCTGCTCCATCTTCTTCAGTGTCTGAAAAACAAAGTAAAACACAAAGGCTTATTTGAGCAATGCACCATCATTATTGCAATAAATTCAATTTAATTAATCTTTATATATATATATATATATATATATATATATATATATATATATATATATATATATATATATATATATATATATATATATAGTTGTGCGATATTCTGCAATAACAGCACTCATACAGCCTTTTCACTCTTGTGTATTACTCTACCCACATAAGAGTGACAGCAGATCAATAACCTCACTACAGTTTGACAAATATTGCAGCTGTTGGACAACATCATGAACTTTGGAGGCTTTTTAGGTGAGAATGTAATTGTTTATATCGCAACTGCAGTTTATTTATAAGGATAGAGCCTATTTTACATATTTATAATTTCTGAGATTCAGCGCATCGGCATCCATCAGCCTGTCATACTGAGCAGAGCAAAGACAGTTGTTGTTCCGCCACAAGATGGCGACAGAGGCCGCATAATAAGCCCTTAGAGGAGAAAAACTCACCATAGATTTCAAACTACAGCTGAACACTATAAAACAGGTAAGTGACACTAAGTCAATCTCTCTCTTTTGTGTGTTGTAGTGCTGTATTTATACTATAGTAATCTGCTAGTGTCTGCTTTAGTTTAGCTTTGTCGGATTAAATTATTGTGATCTCCTGATTGCAGCAGAGAAATACTGCGAGATCTCTGTAGACTGATGGCATTTCATGCTGTTCAGCCTTATAATCTTAAAATGTCAGCTAAATCAGCTGTTTTGTCATCACTTTAGACATTACTCTAGAGAATCATTCAAACACTAGCGCTAAAGTGACGTTGGTGAATGAGCAACGGTTTCAGCTGTTCTGACATCAGCTGCAGATGTGAATGAATGGTAAAAGAAAGTAGTTCCTCTTACAAAAGGATTTTAGACTCTCTGTGTTTGATTTTCTTTTTATACACAATTATTCCGTAAAACTGTTGTATAAACGCAATATCACACGAGTAGCAGTGCGATATGGTTGTGTATCAGCACTGCTGGGACACCAAGGACACAATGCATGCCTCTCACCAGTGTCGATATAAAATCGAAATGCTACTCGTGTAATATTGCTCATATATATATATATATATATATATATATATATATATATATATATATATATATATATATATATATATATATATATATATATATATATATATATATATATATATATATATATATATATATATATATATATATATGTTTATGTTTATTTCTATATATATATATATATATATATATATATATATATATATATATGTTTATGTTTATTTATATTATTTATATTTATATATATATATATATATATATGTTTATGTTTATTTATATTTATTTATATTTATATATATATATATATATATATATATATATATATATATATATATATATATATATATATATATATATATATATATATATAGAAATTAGAAATGTACTAAATTCACATAGCAATGTGAAAATACTAATTTAAAATCAAACTTAATAACAATTATTATTATCAATTAATAATATAACAATTATTATCATCATCATTCTCATCATCATAACAATGACATATTTATACAAGAAAAATATAAACTCTTTAAATGTAAAAACATTTCATCATTAATGATTAATTAATAATGTTATTGTTCAAATGAGCAATTTTATTTTCTAAACAATACAACATAATAATATATTTAATATAAAGTATTTATCTGAATTATTTATTAATTTATTTATTTTCAATTCTCATTTGTAATTTGTATATCTTATTCTTAAAATTAACCATCATAAATTATTTCAGCAATCTACAACGTGATGAGTATTTCCATCATCAGAATAAAATAAAATACAAATAAAAGTTTAATATACAGCTTAATATTCACCCTCCTGAGAACTTTTTCAAATATTTCCCAAATGATGTTGAACAGATTCAGGATTTTTTCACAGTATTTCCTATAATATTTTTCTCATTTGTTTTATTTCGGCTAGAATAAAAGCAGCTTTTAATTGTTTTAAACCCATTTTAAGGTCAAAATTATTAGCCCCTTAAGCAATATTTTGGATTGTCTCCAGAACAAACCACTGTTATACAATAACTTGCCTAATTACCCTAACTTTAACTCTAGTTAACCTAGTTAAGCCTTTAAATGTGACTTTAAGCTGAATACTAGTGTCTTGAAGAATATCTAGTCTAATATTATTTACTGTCATCATAGCAAAGATAAAAGAAATCAGTGATTAGAAATGAGTTATTAAAACTATTATGATTAGAAATGTGTTGAAGAAAGATTCACTTCACTAAACAGAAATTGAGGAAGATAAAAGGAGGGCTAGTAATTCTGACTTCAACTGTATACACGTATATCTATGTTATTTTTAGAGTGTGCTGTATATGTAGTGTATTTTCTGACCCGTCTCTTCTTGCGGGCTTTCGCCTCCGCCACGCGTCTGATTGGCCGAGCGTTGATTTCTCTCCACTTCTGCTTGTATTCCTCCACCATGTCTTTGGTCACAGGAACCGGCCGTTTCCGGTGCTTCTTCTCGTCGTCCACAAACCAGGCCGGAACCTCGGTCATGTCCTCAGAGTTGGCAAACCTACAGCAGAAACACCACAGCGTTACCCTCTCCGAAGCTCACCAGCATTAGCTAGCAGCTAACACGCCCATCTGACCTGTGGAAGGAGCCGTCGATCAGGTCTCGCTCTCTCTTTTTGGACGTGGCGATCTGAGCACCGAGAGCCAAACCTTCAGCATCCAGAACACGAGCGCGCTTATCTGAGGATGGAAAAACAACACAATAATGCAGCGTTCAGATCAATCGCTAGGAGAGCATGTTAGTATTCTTATTCTTAAGTATTCTGCCACTGTTAAAGGCTGTGTACAGTTCATGTTGGACATTTGAACAGAACATTCATTGTATTTTTTGTAATGCATTGTGGGGGAAATGGAATTAATTTTTATTACTTTTGTCTAGGGGTGGGCGATATGACCTAAAATTAATATCACGGTATTTTTCATCTTTTGAACGGTGACGGTATATTATCATGGTATAACTTTCAATAGCAAAATAATATACATCTCAAGGAAGAACAGACAAAAAAAAGTCTCACTTCTATCACTCTTTAAGTTTTGGTTTCAGTTTGTGTCATTGGAAATGCTCCGTCCCGTTATGAGCTGATCTTCATTTCTCTGTTTGTGGAATAAAGCGGCACCAATTTATGAGCAGACAGAGCAGGATTCTCGCGATGACCACCGGCGCAATACTGCTCTTTGTTATGAGCTGTAGTTTCAGTGTAAACTTAGCAAAGACGAGTTTCTTTGGCGATGATGTGATACAGTATTAGATTTTACATTTAGCGGACATTTGCGCTGAACTTGCAGTGAAAGCAACGCAACAAGATTCGGGCACCTTCTCCGAAAACCCTCGATTGATCTCAGCTGGTGGATCAACATTTACCTCATGTTATGATCGCTGTAATCTGCGCCATTATTATTATTATAACTTTAGGTGAGGTTTGCAAACCTGTGCACTTTTCACTCTTCAGCCGTTTGCATTTCCTGCAGTAACAAAAGCTCCCTGTTATCTGACAGCGGGAAGCGTTGAGTGACTGACAGCTATGAACCAATACAGCGGCAGGGTAGAGCGATTCAGCAATTTTGTAGAGAAAATCAAATGCTCCCAAATATATTATGAGGGCGCATAGATTAAATTTCGGGCGCTCATGCGACCAAAATGGTTGCAATTTCGAGCCCTGTAGTATAAGGACATGTATTCAGACCACAACTGAACGTTTGAAGAAAATTGAATGCCTTATTATTTAGAATGAGCTATTATTGATGTAAATGCAGCCGTTCAAAGCGCATAATTGATTTATTACGGTATTGACGGTATTAGAAAATCCATGTCGTGGCGTAATGTCACACCGGTGATGACTATGACACCGGTGTACCGCCCACCCCTACTTTTGTCTTTATTTTTATTAGAAAAAAAATGACTAAAAACTGATTTTTCTTTTGTATGATACCATATATTAACCAAACATACTACTTCTTTCTTACTGTGTTGCATACTTCTTTGAAGGAACTGCTGACAGGAGGGAAATAGCAGAATAAGAATAAATATAGTGCGGGGGGCCTTGCTTCTGTTTAACAAGAAGTCTAGACATGTCAGAAGGAGCTGGATGCTTGTGTAAGCTGTGAAATAAAATTATTAATTAAAAATGCTATTAATTGTTCAGTTCTGGTATGCAGAGAAGAGTTGTAGAAAAGAGGAAGTATGTTTGGGTACAACAGCCAAAGGACTGCTGAATGACTGATAAGTGACGTTACACCAAAACTCCACCTGTTAATATCAGTGGTGTATAAATGCTGGAGTCAGGGACATGCAAGTTAGTTGCAAACCTCCTGAATGTAATTCTTGTATTGCATTGTGTAATGTAACCCAGAGCTCTGTCCTCGAATTATTCATTTGTATCTAATAAATTACTAATATTTTTGACATTGAAGAAAAACCTTTTTTTATTGAACACGCATGTTTAAATATTCCAACAGCGTTATTATTTCAGCATAAGTTTAGTTTGCCTGTCGCTATTGTATTCAAGTCTTTATGCTGGGACTATGCTATTTTGATGCATTTCCGCCAGTTTCATGCTTCAAATAATAAAAAGCAACAGACGTGGGAGGCAGAAAGCATTTGCCATGTTTGTGTTGCCTTCTAAATCCTGCCGAAGACATTGACTGTAAGTTTATCTGAATATTTGATCAGTTTTATTATATATTGTAGTAGAATATGTTCAGTTTACACGCATGATAGAAGATGATTGTGATTGTTGATCTGCACTGGTGCCTAATACGCTTCGATTTTCACTTGTTAAGCTAATAATAATGCGTTTTTGAACATTTGTAATTAAACTTTGATAATTATGTCATTTCGTTTATAGTTTAATTCGGCTCAATGGCTAAGGAGTTTGGTTGTGTGAATACATTACACGATTAAAGGAGCAAGGCGCTCATATCCTGGCTCTTGAATGGAGTTTGGCTGGCTATTCTTATTTCACGGAAAGAAAGCAAACAAAGAGGACAGTACATTAAGAGTCTGGGTTCACACCAAATGCGGAAGTATTCACATGAGTAAATTACATAAAAATCAATGTAAACGTGTGAATTTACGAGTAAAATTATCGTAGCGTGGTGCGAATGATGCGGATTGTAGGAGAGGTTTACTGTGAAACCCGAAATTTGTCCCAATCACGTCTAATGCACAAGTTTAAAATATTTGAACTCAAGCGAAAAAGTCACGCAAAGAGAAAAACATCCTGTGGGTAAACTAGAGCTAGTGAATAATTTAAAACAATTATTTATTTCAATGCGTTCACGACAAATGGGTTATGTCTCTATTCGAGAGGTTGCACGATACTGGAATTTGATACCAATTGGTACTGAAGTTTTAAAAATGTCCATTTCCTGCGAACATTTGAGCGCTGATTTGCCATTGTGTTCACGTGCTCAACAGAAATGACTGTGATTGGCCGTGAAGGTCGACAGTTCACCGAACTCACCACTGTTTACTGAGTGTAACCACAGTTACAGGGACACTGGAGCATTTTAAAGCCACAATTCATCAACAAATTGCTCGTAACTCAGCTTATAGACAAACCAGCTGATCGACGTGACTTTGAAACACTCCAGTGTCCCTGTATCTGTGGTTAGACTCGGTAAACAGCGGTGAGTTTGGTGAACTGATGATCTTCACAGCTAATCACAGTCATTTCTGTTGAGCATGTGAACACAATGGCAAATCAGCGCTGTTTAAGAACGTGCTAAACAGCGGTTAAATGTTAGCGGGAAATGGAAGTTTTTTAAACTTCAGTACCGACTGGTATCGAATTCCATCACCATGACAACCCTACTCTATTCGCATATTTACTTGACTTTGTAGTTGAGTGAATACTTAAATTTGCATTCGTTTTGAACTCAAGTTCAAACAAAAGTTCAGTGAGAAAGACACACTCGCACGAAGCCGAATGATGCTATTGTTAAAAATTTTATCAGACCAACATATTTTTACCAATTCAAAATGAATTAAAAACACAGAATGTTTTTTTAATAATGGTTGGAATTGAATTTTTTTTTTTGATTAAAACGTAAAAATTACAAAGTCTCTAAAAATCGTATTTCCTCATTAGAAATAGTAAACATTTGTAATAATATAATGATAAAAATGATGATTAAAAATAATTAACAATAAAAATAGCATAAAATTAATCATATACAAGAATTAACTACACAATAAAAAAAAAAAAATAAATATATAAATAAATATATATATATATAAATATATATATATATATATATATATATATATATATATATATATAATAGTTTATTTTTCATATATCTTTTTTATTATAGCTATTATATAGCATTATATATATAACATTTTATGTAAATATAGGAAAATATACTATAACGTAATGAATATATAATATATACACAATTAAAATTAAGTATTACACATACACATATTTAAATTCAAAATACAGATAAAACATTTAACTCAACTGACTTGTTTTTTCAACAGGAATAACTTGGAAGTTGTCTTTTTCTTCAGCTCCGTTCGTACCGACAGCCGCTGACGCTTGTTTCATTTGCGCAATTTCCCTGTTGTAAAAACAAAAACACACACATTAATTTTTATCGGTAACACAGAAAACCACACACACACATGCAGCATTAACATGATCATCACCTCTCATCATCGCTGCTGTCATCAGAGTCGCTGTCTTCAGCCTCCTTCACTTCCTGTGAGGGCGTGGCCACTTTCTGTTCCGGTTTCTTAGGCTCCGCCTTTTCCTCCTGCTGTGCCTTTCTCTTTTTTCCTCTTCCCGTCTGCAGGATCTGCGTTTGCTTGAGTTCGTTCATGGCATCGGTGTCGTCATTCAGATCGAGCTCAGCGAAGATATCCTGCAGACACATGAAAACATCAGATCCACTGCAGAACTGTAGCATAGATAGCTAAGCTAAGTTTCAGTTTAGTTTGCGTCAATCCTGAGTTTTTGGTACTATGAAGGCCACTCGACTCTACATGTTGTTTGTCAACATTGTAACTTACGCTGCATGGCTAACATGCTGCGGAATAGGATGTGTTCAGACTATGTTCAAACTATGTTCAGGTTATGTTCCGATTATGTTCAGGTTAATTTTAGGTTATTTTTTTGGATCTCCTTAAGTTTTGATGCTCTGATTATATTCAGGATATGTTCTAATTATGTTCAAATTATGTTTGATTATATTCAAGTTATGTTATGATTATGTTGAGGTTATATTCTGATTATGTTCAGGTTATGTTCTGATTATGTCAAAGACATGTTCAGGATATATTTAAGCTATGTTCAGATTATATTCAGGTTATGTTCTGATTTTGTTCAGGTTATGTTCTGATTATATTCAGGATATATTCTGATTATATTCTGATTATGCTCAGGCTATGTTTAGATTATGTTCAGATTATGTTCCGATTATATTCAGGTTATGTTCTGGATATGTTCTGATCATATTCAGGTTATGTTCTGATTAGGTTGAAGATATGTTCAGGATATGTTTAAGTTATGTTCAGATTATATTCAGGTTATATTCTGATTATCTTCAGGATATGTTCGAATTATGTTCAGGTTATGTTCTAATTATGTTCAGATTATGTTTTGATCATGTTTAGGTTTTGTTCAGATTATTTTCAGGTAATGTTCTGGATATGTTCTGATTTTGTTCAGGTTGTGTTCTGATTATATTCAGGATATATTC
>NC_079456.1:3844600-3859600 GCF_903798145.1 Danio aesculapii | reverse complement strand
TGTATTTTCTATCTATTATTTATTATTATTATTATTATTATAAATCTATTGTTTATTAGTTTATACAAATTAGTAAAAAACTAAAATGACAAAAAAAAAAATTATTAAAGTGAAAATAGGATAAAATCTTCACTATATTTCCATACATTAAAACAAACTGTTGTCTTGTTATGGCCATTTTTGTTTTAGTGCTTTAAAATATCAACACTCTTAGGTAAAATTGCGCATTGTTGGGTTTACTCTTATAAATGTAGGCTTTCAGCTGTGACATTTACATAAATTAATTAACATTATCTACACTAAACAGAACTTCAAGTGTAAAAACTGGCCTGAAGCGGTTTTAATTTACTAGGACTGCATCAATGTTAAGCTGCTTTGACACAATCTACATTGTGAAAGTTGCTGTACAAATAAAGAAGAAAGAAAATTCACTTAACACTAAAATAATCATCAAATGCTGAAACTGTACCGTTTGAGTTCAGCAAACTCTTCTGCTTTCAGCTCCGTTAGCTTCTTCTCCATCGCCTCATCTTCATCTTCCTTCTCTTTCTTCTCTTCTGATTTCTTCTTCTTGCTCTCCTTCTCATCGGTGTCGCTCTCCTCATCATCGGAGCTGAAAGCCCGTAAAAAATAAACGGTTAATAATTAAACGTGCGTATATAATTAGGCATCAAGCATACCGTTACGATTGCGTACCTCGCTTCCTGATTAAGTTGTTTGGCTTCCTGTCGCAGCTTCTTCGCCAGGAACTTCCTCAGCTTGGATCTCCATGACAACAGCAGACTAACATCAAAAACAACAATACAACAACCAATCAGAATCCAGCTC
This sequence comes from Danio aesculapii, assembly GCF_903798145.1. Classification (NCBI taxonomy): domain Eukaryota; kingdom Metazoa; phylum Chordata; class Actinopteri; order Cypriniformes; family Danionidae; genus Danio; species Danio aesculapii. Next base: position 3,858,772 of record NC_079456.1, on the reverse strand, counting down.
TTCATATATGGTCATCCTTATAGATGCAACAATCAAAAAGCCAGAATTCTCATTTATTTTTATTTGTTTGGTTTATCATCCGATTTGCTTTTAAACTTCTTCCATGATTTCGATTTTAAGTTAAGAAGACTGTTCGGATCAGACTTTATGTTTTAATTGGCTTGGATTTTTAAAGGCCGCAAAAACTATTTTATGCATCATAACTTCTCAAAGCTAAAGTCAATTTTATAAATATTTTGGAATTACATATTAACTTGGATATCATATAATTAAAAAAAATGTAAATAAAAAATGAATGCGATAGTTCTGCAATAGCAGTTCTGAATGCATTTAGTCTTTTGCAGTGTTGCATTGTTAGGCGCTGTGTCAAGATAAAAAAAACTTACTTTAATTAAAGAACTTTTGCACTCAGAGGCGCTCATTACTGTTTGTACCAAAGCAGTAGACCAATCAGAAAAACTTGGGAGGCAGGGCAAAAGATACAAGAACTCAAGATAAAAGAACACGAGATAAAAAGAACTTGAGATAAAAAGAACACAAGGTAAAAAAACACAAGGTAAAAAGAACGCAAGGTAAAAAAAAGAACACATGGTAAAAAGAACATGAGGTAAAAAAAGAACACATGGTAAAAAGAATGAGATAAAAAAGAACCAGAGGTAAAAAGAACGCGAGGTAAAAAGAACGCGAGGTAAAAAGAACACAAGGTAAAAAGAGAATGCGAGGTAAAAATAATTAAAGGTAAAAAGAACGTGTTAAAAAAATTGCGAGGTAAAATGAACACGATAAAAACTGGAGGTAAAAATAAACAGGTAAAAAGAACACGAGATAAAAAGAACTTGAGAGGAAGAACAGAAGATGTACTTGAGGTAAAAGAACACGAGGTAAAAAGACCACAAGATAAAAAGAACTCGAGTGAAAGAACATGAGATGAAAAGAACTTGAGGTAAAAAGAACACAAGGTAAATAGAACTAAAGGTAAAAAGAACACAAGATAAAAAGAACTCAAGAAAACAGCACAAGATAAGAACTCGAGATAAAAAGAACATGAGATGAAAAGAACTTGAGGTAAAAAGAACACAAGGTAAATAGAACTAAAGGTAAAAAGAACTCAAGAAAACAGCACAAGATAAGAACTCGAGATAAAAAGAACATGAGATGAAAAGAACTTGAGGTAAAAAGAACACAAGGTAAATAGAACTAAAGGTAAAAAGAACTCAAGAAAACAGCACAAGATAAGAACTCGAGATAAAAAGAACACAAGATAAAAAGAACATGAGGTAAAAAGAACAGGAGATAAAACAACACATGGTAAAAAAAACACGAGGTGAGAAGAACACGATAAGAACTCGAGATAAAAATTTAAGGTAAAAAGAACATGAGGTAAAAAGAGAACACGATAAAAACTTGAGATAGGAACTAAAAGTAAAAAAAAAAAAACGAGCTAAAAAATGCAAGGTATAAAGAACTCTAGATAAAAAGAACACAAGGTTAAAAAAAACGCAAAGTAAGGTCTCGAGATAAAAGAACACGAGATAAAAGAACAAACTTTTACTTGCAGTGGCACTCACTGTTTGTACCAAAGCAGTGGACCAATCAGAAAAACGTTGAGGTGAGGCTAAAGATAAAAGAACTCAAGACAAAAGAATTTATACTTTTACATGCAGTAGCGCTTAATACTGTTAGTACCAAATCAGTGGACCAATGAGAAGAACTCGGAGGCGTGGCAAGCACTGCAAGCTTCTGTTTACAGTAGCAAATTGCTATGACAGCGGTTTATCTAATTGCAACATGGTGGAGAAGGTGCGTTCTTGAGGTATAACAAACAATATCCTGCTGACAAAGTCACATTTTAGAACGTCAATAATACATTTATTATTACACTAGACAATAAACGGTTCAAAAAGTAATAATGAATAAATAAAAAGACAAAGCTGAAGTCAACATTTGAACATTTTTATTTACATTTTGTCCAATAAATGCTTCTTGATTGAAGAATTTTTAGATATTTGGACTAAAATCAAGACAAAAAACTTAAGTAAGAAAAGCCAACACGTCACCACTTCTGTTTACAAACATGGTCACACTGCCCAATACCAGCCTGGCATATGGAATACTGCACTTTTGCCAATTTTCCCATATGTATCAATCCAGATCATTCTGAAACTGTCGTGTAGACATAAAACTTTGTCAAAAATGCAGAATAAAAAGCCTCAGAGACTCACCGCAGCTCCTTACGGCCCAGAACTTTCACATCCGAGCAGCACTCTCTGATCTCAGCGGACGTCAGGGGGTGAGACTCCAGCAGCGGGTCATCAAACGTGATCTAAGGACACACACACCAAACACACACACAAGTCAGGAGCTGAAACACATGCTGGATCATGCATACAGCTGAAGGTGGTTTGATTTTGTCCATACTTCATTGGCTTTGCTGAGGAAATCCACAGGGTTTTCTGCCTTCAGGAATTCAGTGATGGTGAACTTGTGGTAGAGAGTGAGATCGCCATCACTGTAGCCTTCAGCCTGAAACACAAACACACACAGATCAAGCTTGACATTATCACTGCTAATTTACTACATCTCTGCAGTGAGGGTTTTTTAACAGAAGTCAGCCTAGTGAAGGTTTCTAGTTTCCTTCACCAAACTAGAATCTTGGCTCCATGTGGTATAGGTAAGAATAATAAAGTTTATACAAAATAAATGCAAAGTAATTAAAAGAAATATCACTACTACTTTACAATATTCATTTATTCATTCATTCATTTTCTTTTCGGCTTGATCCCTTTATTAATCTGGGGTCGCCACAGCGGAATGAACCGCCAACTTATCCAGCATATGTTTTACACAGCGGATGCCCTTCCAGCTGCAACCCATCACTGGGAAACACCCATACACTCTCATTCACACTCATACACTTTGTACAATTTAGTCTACCCAATTCACCTATACCATGTTTTTAGACTGTGGGGGAAACCGGAGCACCCGGAGGAAACCCACGCGAACACAGGGAGAACATGCAAACTCCACACAGAAACGCCAACTGACCCAGCCAGGGCTGGAACCAGCGACCTTCTTGCTGTCAGCAGATGTGCTACCCACAGCGCCATAATATATATATATATGTGTGTGTGTGTGTGTGTGTGTGTGTGTGTGTGTGTGTGTGTGTGTGTGTAAAAACAATATAAGACATACTTTGGGCTTCTTCATGTTCACCAGCTCTTTGACGGTCTTCACTTGCACATCCACCTCTTTAAAAGCATGTTTGGGGTCGAAGAATTTGTTGTCAATTTTATCCGGAGCCAAAAAACCTGAAGGAAAGATAAAAAAAAAAAGGTTGAATCCTGTTTAAAACTGGATGAAACGACAAAATATTTCTACATAGAAACAATACAGAATTAGAAAACGTCAAACTGGAATACAGAAACAAAAGATACAAACAAAATGAAAAAGCTAGAACAAATAATAGAAGTTTGATAAATAAAAAAAAACCTTCAGAACAAACAAGAGAAATTATAATATAAAATTATATATAGTTTACATAATCAATACAACAATTAAATGATAAGTAATTTAATCTTTGTACTACATGTTTGTTATATTTGTATAAATGCACACATTTATGTGGCAGCAGCTCAATGCATTTAGGCATGTAGACATGGTCAAGACGATCTGCTGCAGTTCAAAGCGAGCAACAGAATGGGGAAGAAAGGGGATTTAAGAGACTTTAAACGTGGCATGGTTGGCTGGTCTGAGTATTTCAGAAACTGCTGATCTACTAAGATTTTCATGCACAACCATCTCTAGGAAATATCCAGTGAGCGGCAGTTCTGTGGGCGCAAATGCCTTGTTGATGTCAGAGGAGAATGGCCAGACTGGTTCCAGTTGATAGAAAGGCAACAGTAACTCAAATAAGCACTCGTTACAACCGAGGTCTGCAGAAGAGCATCTCTGAACACACAACACGTCCAACCTTGAGGCGGATGGGCTACAGCAGCAGAAGACCACACCGGGTGCCACTCCTGTCAGCTAAGAACAGGAAACTGAGGCTACAATTCACACAGGCTCACCAAAACTGGACAATAGAAGATTGGAGAAATGTTGCCTGATCTGATGAGTCTCCATTTCTGCTGCCACATTAGAATGGTCGGGTCAGAATTTGGCATCAACAACATGAAAGCATGGATCCATCCTGCCTTGTATCAGTGGTTCAGGCTGCTGGTGGTGGTGTAATGGTGTGGGGGATATTTTCTTGGCACACTTTGGGCTCATTAGTACCAATTGAGCATCGTGTCAACACCACAGCTTACCTGAGTATTGTTGCTGACCGTGTCCATCCCTTTATGACCACAGTGTCTCCATCTTCTGATGGCTACTTCCAGCAGGATAACGCACCATGTCATAAAGCGTAAATCATCTCAGACTGGTTTCTTGAACATGACAATGAGTTCACTGTACTCAAATGGCCTGAACAGTCACCAGATCTCAATCCAATATCCTCATCATGGAGGTGCAGCCAACAAATCTGCAGAGACTGCTTGATGCTATTGTGTCAGTATGAACTAAAATCTCTGAGAAATATTTCCAGTACCTCGTTGAATCTATGCAACAGAGGATTAAGGCAGTTCTGAAGGCAAAATGGGGTCCAACCCAGTACTAGTAAGGTGTATCTAATTAGTGTGTGTGTGTAAATATATAGATATATTACAATCTACATGTAAATACAAACTTTTGTTTTGTATGTGATTACTCACCATTAATCATTAAACAGCACTGAAACAAAACACTAGGCAAAACAACATACAAATATAAGACTGAATTCTGAAATGAAAAGGCGAACAGCAGACAGAAAAAAGCACACAAATGAAAGACAAAAATAAAATAATTTAAATAATATAAAAATATAAAGCTAAAATAATGCTGGTGTGTACCATACTGAACTGTGTAGAGGAGTTAAATAACATTTACAAACCTTTAAGAATATTTAAATGTAGAAATTAAATCAACAAATAAACGAAAAGGAAAGGAAACGACAGCTAGCTTTACCTTGGCAGACAACGAAGATCTCGGCGGACTCGTTCCTGGAGGCCTGAGGTTTGGTGGCTTGGACTTTCTTGAAGAACTGCTGGAAGATCCACATGAGCGGCTGGTAATCTTTAGAGCGGAAAACTTTGGTGATAAACGTGCCGCCCTTCGCCAGGAACTCGCAGGCCAGCTTCAGAGCCATCAGCGTCAGGTTGGCTTGAGAGAAAGCGTCGTGTTGCCAGTTCGCACCAACGTTTGGCGCACCATCATTAAGAACCACGTCCACCTTCCACGTCTGCAGCTCCTTTCTCAGAGCCTGATGGATAAAAAAAAAAATGTTCATGAACAAACAGAGCCACTTTCATCCCCAATCAAATACCTTTATATTAAAACATTGAATAATAATGGCGTAATTAATCCAGATTTCAGATTTAAATAGTGTTTTTACAGTTTAATATTCACTCATATCACACTTTGATCAGAATCTACTTTGCATTTGTTCAGTCAAACTCATTCTGTGTTATATTATTTATGTGACACGAGTCTGCATTTTCAGCATCTCATCATATTAAAGCTCATCACCTGTCTGCACTTATCAGTGGTGATGTCCTCCTGAAGCGTGACCACATTCGGGATGGGTTTAATGGGCACCAGATCCACACCTGAAACACAAAAAACAGCATGAATAACACTGAAATCTCAAACACAAACAGCCACAGGGTGCATATACAGGAATCAGAGAGTCAAACTCAATACCTTTTTAAGAGACCCATTATGCCCCTTTTTACAAGATCTAAAATAAGTCTCTGGTGTCCCTAGAGTGTGTGTGTGTGTGTGTAGTTTCAGCACAAAATATTGCACAAATAAAGTTGTATAACTCTCTGAAACTGACCCTTTGATCCTAATTGTGCCGTTTTGCTGACTGTCGCTTTAAATTTAAATGAGACTGTTCTCTTTTCAGAAGGGGGCGGAGCTACAAATACCTGTGTCATCATAGCGGCAGATTCAAAAACGAGACTGGCATCCGATGCTAATGAGTAGGCCCACACGAAATCTGCGCGCGCAGAATCCCGCAGATTTTTAGCCCATCATTGATTCTGTTTATTTACTTGAGTAAATGTGTGTAAATCTATATTTATTCAGTTTTTAAATTATTTACAGTGATATTACTGACTAATATGAAAATGTTCATCTGATTTATGTACAATACAGTTTGTACAGTAATAATTTCTGTATTTTAGTAGATATATTATATAGAAGACTTGCTTTGTTTACCAAATAAAGTGGATCTAATTGGATTTGCACTTTAATCATTAAAAGTTTAAAAGATATTATTATTTATTTCACATATTAAGGTTTTAGTTTTGATACTCCCAAAATAATTCAGCAGATTTTTAGCAAAATTCTCAGCAAGAAATAGCAAAAAAATGTCAACAGATTCCGTCTGGCCCTGCTAATGAGGGAGAGATGGTCATTAGTGGGCGGAGCTTTGCCCCTCTGATGACACGTACAAAAGGAGAATGTCAATCAAAGTGTTTCTGCCGACTGTTTTTATCAAGTCTGATTATAAATAATAGATTTTATACGTTTACCATTAGAAGCTGCTTATATTCACACACTGCTGACACACAACTGTGTTTAAACACCTAATACAACTGATTTTTGCATAATAGGCCCCCTTTAAGACTCTTTCCACATGTTTTAAGACCTCATCGTCACTTTAGGTTTCAACCAGCAACATTGGCGACATTTTAACTTCTAAACACTGATTGTAAGAAACTAAACAGTAATATAAAACAATCATATACTGAAATAAATGCTAATCCAGCAGGGGTTGCCAATAGATCAGCAGGAATAACAGTGTTGCTTTGGTTAATGAAGTAAACAAAGCAGCGTGACGTCAAATCAAGCAGGATTTGATCGATTTTATGAACTACACAACATGCCATCATTCGTAGGTTAAATTCAGACAAGCTTTAGCTTTCTAATATTTAATTTAATACCTTGTTTAATAGCATGTATGACTTTTTACTGCTCTTAAATTTCACTAAACTGACTTTTAATACATTTTAGGACCTCTCGAACACCCTTAGCAAACTCACCGATGACGAGACTGGACACCGGCATGAACTTAGAGGCCACCTGGAGCCTGAATGAAGGATAGAAACAGGTTAATTATGCACAATATTAGGTGAAATGCATTGCAAATAACACAAGTTTGTAATCCGATTACTTTTCCCATGTAACTAGTAATGTATCGTATTACAAGCCAAGCCTTAACTAGACCTGCCAGAAGAGCTAAGCTGAGCCTAATCATAAACAAAACACCAAGTAAACATTCATTTATTCATTCATTCTCCTTAGTCCCTTTATTCATCAGGGATCACCACAACGGAATGAACCGCCAATTATGGCAGCATTTTTACACAGCGGACGCCCTTCCAGCCGCAACCCAGTACTGGGAAACCCCCCATACGCACTCACATTCACACACACTCTCATACACTAATTTAGTTATTGCGAACCACTGAGGCACTGTTTGATCATAGTTTGGGCTAGCTGTAGATGTGTCTGGAAGCAACTCGTAAGATTTTAATGATATTTTAGCTAAATGAACGAAAATAAAGAAAATGACTCGAAAAAAAGATTCGTTCATCTAACGAGACTCAAAGGTCTGAGCCAGTAAAATGATCTGAAAAGTAGTAATGGATGATTGTAACGCAGCATTACTTTTAAAAGTAACTTTCAGGAACACTAGCTATTAGATCATTAGCCGTCATGTTTTTCCTCACCATCCTCCAGGCGCGGCGCACAGATCCACCAGAGCTCGAGCTTTCTGGAGAAACTGGAACTTTCGATTGAGCTGGATGAGTTTAAATGACGATCGGGAGCGATAACCTAAAGAAACACACAAACAAACACAAGACAAGCGAAATACTCATTATACCACAGTGCTGTCAAATGCTTGATTCTGATTGGCTGATGAGCATACTAAGGAGTGCTATTATTTTTATATAAACACACAGCTAAAGTAGCTCCAGCAGCTAGGGCTGGGCAATATAGAAAAAGATATATACATCTAGATATTGTCAATGTTTTTCCGATATTCAAAATAGATCTTGATATGTTTGCATTTGCTTTTAAACAACAGAAAACATGATTTTCTTGTGCCCCCGTTATAAAAAATAACTATTTAGAGCAGCTACTGTTCCAGAGTAAATAAAAGGCAGGCAAGTTTATTTATATAGCACATTTCATACACAGTGGCTATTCAAAGTGCTTTACATAAACAGGAATAAAAAAGTATAAGAAAATAACAACAATAAATAATAAAAATGATTAAAAACAGATTAAAATGTGTTAAAACAGGTTATAAAAGAATGAAAAAGAAAAGAAAGACATAAGTGCGATCTGTCGGACGTAGCACAGTGCTCATTCAGTAAAGGCACAGCTAAACAGATGTGTTTTCAGTCTTGACTTGAATGGGCCTAATGTTGGAGCACATCTGATCATTTCTGGAAGCTGATTCCAGCAGTAGGGGGCGCTGTTAGTAGCTGAAAGCAGATTCACCCTGCTTTGACTGAACTCTTGGAATTTCTAGTTTATACAAACAAATACAAATTACAAATACAAAAAAAAAACAAATACGAACAAAATGTTTAGTACAAATTTAAGCAGGTGAAAAATCAAGACCAAGTGTTCACTCCAAGGTTATAATAGTTTTGGATTTTTCATTATTTTCAGTTTCTATTTCGTTTTGACTTTTTGTTTTCAAATTCAATTAGTTTTAATGGGTTTTTAGAGGGAGATTTAGTAGTTTTCATTAGTTTCTGTCTTTTAAAATGACTTTGTTTAGTTTTTATTAGTTTCGGTTTTAGTTTTTTTATCTAAATAAGGTTATTTGTTAGGTGCAAGATTCAAAATCAGCAGAATAAATATTGTATAGTATAAACTCAGCCATACATTTTTTGAAACCTGTATTTAGAGGACACATGAACAATCATCTACCACTACCATCTACCCATCCTCAAATTTAAATACAGCAGCCCACAAGACAGCAGCCTCAAGTAAAATATGTGTGCAAGGCTGCTCTGAGGTTAAATACACAGCAGTGATGTGAAGTTCAGATGTTTAACGCGGATGTTTGGACTCAACATACCAAAATTATGTAGTCGGCAATAGTCATTTCAGTCAGTTAAAACATCACCATGATCTGAAAAATGTCTTACAGTAAAGTTTTGCAGCCCAAATGAATCATGATTCACCTATTTAAATTCCATTACGATTTTCTGTTTTGATATAAACTTATGTTTTTCGCCAGATCCTCTAATTTAAACCCTCGGTTTACCCGCGCTGCAGTTGTTCAAGTTTAGCTCAGTCACAGCAGGCTGTCATGTACTGTTTGTGTTCGGTTCACTGAATCACGCATGCGCAGTATTATTGGTTCACCGCTTCTCAAATTTGATCTCAGTGTAACGTTACTGTTCTAATAACTGAATGAGAGTATATATTGGATTATTTCGAGTCAAGACGGGGGTATTAGGCTTGCTAAAAAGTAAGTAGTTTGTGGATAAGTGCTTACTAGAGATGTGAATCGTTTCAAATGATTCAGTTCGTTTTGGTGAACTAGTTCAACGGTTCACTTAGAAGATCCGGTTAAAAAGATTCGTTCACGATCGCGATACAGAAATAAAACCCATCATTGGGCACAAATGTGTTAAAGTAATAGTTTTAAGTCCCTGTAATGCTGTCCCCGTGCTGCTGTTATGTCCACTCATTGTTTTTGTCACGGGAGCAACAGCGAGGATGACTGAAGGAGATCCGGCTCGATCTGGCCAATGGCAGCAGGACTACAGGACTACACAGACTACAGACTCTGAGGTGCTGTATGGGTCAAACACCTGCAGCGCGAATTAGATTTACTTCTAAACGGCTTACATTAAGATTATGTATTAAATACATTTACAAAGATGAAAACGAAGGAGATTTTTGCTATAATTTTAGTTAGTTTTGTATGTTCACAATACAGTTTCAGTTAATTCTAGTTTTTTTTTTTTAACTCTTGTTTTTATTTTTATTTCAGGTAACGACAATTACTTAAAATTTTAGTTTTCGTTTTTTCGTTTGTTTTCGTTAATAATAACTATAATAACCTTGGTTCACTCACAGTAAAAACGGTACCAAAAAGCTTGGGAAAAGTGTGGCTGTTTACAAGTGTGGAGTCCTGTGACTCCCCAGATGGAAACTTATGTGTTGGGTTTACCTTATGATTATAGTCATTGAGCGTCCACCAGTTCCCGCCTCTGAATGAGCGAGTTTGAGCCACTTGTACATTAAGGTAGTGTTCAGAAAAAAACAAAACACCCACGAAGAAACTCGACACATAGGAACATAAAAACCTGTCAGCTAGCGTTTCAGAAGTGTTATTGCAGAGCAACACATGCAGCACACAGAAGTATAAATGCATGGCTACACGCAAGGCAGCACCGTGGGTCACGACAATCACTCCACACAGAAGTATAGACCAGCCTTAACGTACAGCCTCACCTCATGTCTCTATTGCACATGGTAATGCTTAAGGGGGACGTAATATTGGACACTCGCTGCATTCTTTTGGGAAAGTTTACACTTGAATTTGAAATGTGCGATATTTCAAAATTTTACATCGTCAACAAAATTATTCCGATATTATCGCTAATATTCGTCGCATTACAGCTCCATATGCACTTTAGGTATACCTTATTTCCTTACAATTTAATGGCCCATCATCAATAATTCCTTCCTTATACTCAGTTCTGTTAAATGCTTGATTCTGATTGGCTGATGAGCATTCTAAGGAGTGACGTTGTTATATTCAGATAAACGCACAGCTAAAGTAGTTCCGGCAGGTTTTGAGCGCATTACAGCTCCATATATCACTACACAGAATGATTTGAGATTATTTTGAATGTTTTCATAGCTATAACAGTCAAAAATCACATCAAAACACAACAGTAGGCTTTGGAGGAGAAACCAGTGCTTCACGGGAGCAGTTTGAGGACAAAAACCTGACAAATGTCTGAAATACAACATCCCAACAGTTATATAAACCGAATAATGCAGTCAAGGCGTTGAATTAGTAGAAAAAACACAGAATAATTAATTCGTCAGTTATTCCTTTCGTAAATCATTACAATAGCTTTGTTTTACTGTCAAGAAAAAGATACATGATATAAATACCGCTCGTTATCATAAGTAATGAGCGTCTAAAAACAAACTGACAACACGTAGACTCGTGATTTAACGCACATGCACGTCAATGTTCGTGTTTACGCGACTCACCTGTTTCTTTAGCGAGATGGTAGAATTTGTCCTTTCGGGTTTTTCCGACTTTCAGTTTTTTACCCATGGTTTCTGTGGTAAATTGCGAGTTTCTCCGCTGTATTTGGACACTTCACGCCCTGTCGCGCTGGAGACTGGAGCCACACGTGTGTATTTCCGCGGCGCCGGGAGATGACGTCGCTTGGTCAGACTTCACACTGCTGTGGAGGTTTTTCCAACAGGAGTCTACTCCAGAGGTAGGGAACCTATGGCTCTGGCGCCACATGTGGCTCTTTGACCAAAAATATGTGGTCTCTCTTCAATAATATTTTAAAGTTAAAAAAATTATGACTCATTATAAATCAGTAAAGAGACTAAGCCGAAAAAAGAAAATGAATTAATTATATTCAAATATTTTAGTCCTGAACCTTTAATGAGTGTTTTATTAATAATAATAATAATAATAACAACAATAATAATAATTAATTTTTAAATTCAAATGCATATATATTTACTTACATTTATTTATATATTTATATAGATATATTTATATCTGTCTTAAAATGAGTGATAAAATACAATAATATTTAAAAAATAATAAACATTTTTGTATATATTAATGTTAATAAAATGTAATAAAGTAAATCCCTAAAGTTTGCAACGTTACTTTTTAATGACGTAATTATGATTTACTCACACACACACACACACACACACACACACACACACACACACACACGGAGAGAAATAAAATCGAGTTTTATTGTCATAGGAATAACAATGTTTAAAAATCTCACATAAATATGATTACTTGTAATTTTCTCAAACAGAACCAACACTGTCTCTCTGTATATATGATATATATTTAAAATACAGTATTAGTGCATTATCTGGAGGAACAAGCAAGGAACAGGAACCAGCAAACCACACAACAGATAAGTGGCATTTATTACTAATTTTTATTATATATATGGAGCTTTTGTCCTATATATTTCATCATTTTATTAAACTGATTGCATAATATTGCATTGCCAGCAATATAAGCATTCATTCATTGTGTAAATATGCAAACGAAGTGGGCTCGTTGCTAGAAGGGATACAGCTGCGGCTATAAATTGACAATAATTATTTACATTATTTTTTAAATTAACTATTTAATTGTTGTGCTGTGGCTCAGTGGTGTTGCCTCACAGCAAGAAGGTTGCTGATTCAAGTCCCGACTGGGTCAGTTGGCATTTCTGTGTGGAGTTTGCATGTTCTCCCCGCTATAGAAGAATTGATTAACTAAATTGGCCATAGTGTATAAATGTGAAAGTGTATGGGTGTTTCCCAGTACTGGGTTGCGGCTGTAAGGGCATCCGCTGTGTAAAATATATGCCAAAATAGATGACAGTTCATTCCGCTGTGGCAACCCCTGATAAATAAGGGACTAAGCTGAAGGAAAATGGATGAAATTGATTAAATTATCCATTATTTGTATTTTAACTAACGTCTACCCCTACGCCAACCCTCACAGTAATGTCAAACCAGTAATTATACCGAGTATTAATCATATTATTTACTTCTCCTGCCCAAATTAACTCAGCTCTGTGCCCACCTCTGTCTGTCAGTGGATCAACAGCTTCCTAACGGACAGGCAGCAGCTGGTGAAGCTGGGAAAATTCTCATCTAGCATCCGCACAATCAGCACTGGCGCCCCCCAGGGGTGTGTCCTCTCCCCACTGCTCTTCTCCCTGTACACGAATGACTGCACATCAAAAGACTCCTCTGTGAAGCTCTTGAAGTTTGCAGACGACACCACACTTATCGGCCTCATTCAGGACGGTGACGAGTCTGCTTACAGACAGGAGGTTAAGGAGTTGGCTGTCTGGTGCAGTCACAACACCCTGGAGCTCAACACGCTCAAAACAGTGGAGATGATAGTGGACTTCAGGAGAAACCCCCCTGCTCTCCCCCCACTGAGCATCATGGACAGCATTGTGGCAGCAGTGGAGTCATTCAGGTTCCTGGGCACCACCATCTCTCAGGACCTGAAGTGGGACACTCACATTGACTCCATTGTCAAAAAAGCTCAACAGAGGCTGTACTTTCTTCGTCAGCTGAGGACGTTTAACCTCCCAAAGGAGCTGCTGAAACAGTTCTACACCTCCATCATTGAATCAGTCATCTGCACATCAATAACTGTCTGGTTTAGCTCAGCTACTAAATACGACCTCCAAAGACTACGTCGAATAGTTCGGACTGCTGAGTGAATCACTGGTACAACCCTTCCTACTCCCCAAGAACTGTACTTATCCAGAGCGAGCAGGAGGGCTGCCAAAATCACTCTGGACCCCTCACACCCAGCACACTGCCTCTTTGAACTGTTACCTTCTGGTCGACGCTACAGAGCACTGCGCACCAGAACAGCCCGACACAGAAACAGTTTCTTCCCTCAGGCAATCCATCTCATGAACACTTGATGATAATAATTGTGGAACCAACATCACTACTGCTATACACTTTTATACACATATACACTTATTTAACAACAAACTTTACATGCCAATTTGCACATAGTAGCTTAACATATAACGTTGTATATAGTAATAAACACGTACATACACTTGTCAATCTGTATATTTGCACTCACTACTTACTTCTATTTTAAAAAAAATATATTTATTATCTGTTTTTTGTCCTGTCTCTGTAATGCTGTTGCACTGTAGAAGCTCTGTCACCAAAACAAATTCCTCGTATGTGTGAACATACCTGGCAATAAAGCTCTTTCTGATTCTGATTCAGTTGTATTTTATTAAGATCTACCCCCAACCCAATCTCGCAGTCAATATTAATTATTGTTGCACAGTA